>NC_081558.1:128662450-128690216 GCF_022355385.1 Mustela nigripes | reverse complement strand
TTTTTTTTTTAAAGATTTTATTTATTTATTTGACAGAGAGAGATCACAAGTAGGCAGAGAGGCAGGCAGAGAGAGAGAGGAGGAAGCAGGCTCCCTGCTGAGCAGAGAGCCCGATGCGGGACGCGATCCCAGGACCCTGAGATCACGACCCGAGCCGAAGGCAGTGGCTTAACCCACTGAGCCACCCAGGCGCCCCAGGCAAAGGACTTTCTAAACCCAAATCAAATTTATCAGTCTTATGAAAAATCACATATTTTGGTTATTCAAGTCATAATCCCAGAATCCTGGCTTGGCTTTGAGGTATAATATTCATCATTTTCCCAGTTAGCATTTTATTTTAATAAAAAATTACTGTGATATCTGGAATATCATTTAATTCCAAACCATGGAAGAAGGATATAACACAAATCATAAATGCTTAAAATTTGTCACTGAAAATAGGTAATGAAATCTGATCAGATTTCCAGCAAATTATGACAATTCTGGAGAGTCCTGTAATTTCACATATGAGTCCCTTCCAACAACAACAATAAATCTCATTAACCCTTTGCCATTATTCAACAAATAGATACTTTACAAAGAAGCTTTTGCCTACTACAGATTATGGTTACTTTTAACTGGGAGTAGGGCATTATGAGCACAGATTCAAAGAGGGGAAGAGGAATGGAAAAAGAATACAGGTGGAAGGAAGACAATACAATTTTGGGAGTGATATTTTAAAATTAACATCTCTATAAATCAAATGTTCTTGAATATTTTTTCTTCATAGTAATGAAACAATAGACTAGACTTCTATTACAGAGTTTTACAATAGCTGCAATTCTCAGCCTGAGGGGTCTCGTGTTTGTATGTGGGCACAGATTTTTTAATCTGGAATAATTATATTGGGGGACTGTGGGAACAGATTTTTTAATCTGGAATAATTATATTGGGGGACCGTACCATGAGATTAACATCTATATACAATAGCTTCAGTTCTTCTCTTTCTCTCAATTCTTTTCACTCACAAAAATGCCAAAAATATCCTACTTTAAAATAATAAAAAATTTATTTCTCAGCATGTGAAATTAAAGGCCCATATGAATTACCTGATGTATTTGAAAATTTTAAAAATAAAAAGCATTGTGACTATGGCCATAACTTTTTATGGGAGTCTTTATATGATCTTATTATTTAATGCTCACTTATATTTTTTAATTCAGGGAAATACAAATGGTCATAATTACATATCTATATGCTGTATAAAATATTTAAATTTTATATATGTATATAACTGTATTGAAAAACACGCAAATAAAAGCAATAGCTTGAAAGTGAAAGGCTTTTTTTGGGGGGAGAGGAATTTTAGATTAGGCTACTAGAATATAAACATTAAAATAAAGGAAAAAATAGATTGTAATAGCATCGACATTGTATGAAGTCCCATGTGAGCAAAATAGTGACTCTGATGATGAAGTTTATTATGTTCTCTAATACCATTCATTTTCTCTTCCCTTTCTCCTCTCCTCTACCTTCCCTTTATTCTCTGTCTTTCTCTGCCTGTAGAATTAGAGATTTATATTCAACATATGTAGTTTAATTTCTAATTTTAAATTTAAAACTTCATTAATCATGTATATAGCCTCAAAATGAAGCATATTTAATATATAAATTGTTTCTGTTTATATGTATTTAGTGCTCAAATTTCTAAAAGGTAGATGATGGCTATATTTAATTGTGCAGGTGATTAGTGATTTTCATTATCAAAGTCTGGAAACTGGAACTCAGAATTAAAACTCTTGTTATCACTCACCTTACACTTAAGCAGTCATTCAAAGATTTTACCCCTTCACCTCCCACCTCGGGCTGTTCTGACTACGTAACACATACCTATATCTAAAGTTAAATTACAGTACTTAGGTCCTAACTCCCAGAAACTCTGACTTAGTAAATCTAAGAATTTTCTAAATGTGTTGTTACTCTGTTCCTCAAATCCAAGGGATTCTGACATAAATTTCAGGTTTGGGAACTTGAACAAATGTCAGCCAACTAGAATTGGCACTTGCTGCCCTTCTAAAAATATGAAACCTTGTATCTTCATCCTGCTGACCAGGATACAGTATCTTTTAAATTTTTTGCAGTAGAAAACCATAAGAATTGACTCTTGATAACTGAATTAGGGGGAAAAAATATATATATATATTATATGTATTATTGTATATATTATATACATTTATATATATTATACATTTATATATTTACATATATAATGTAAATTATAATATATATACATTATATATGTATATATACATTTTTATATTTTATATTTTATATATTTATATATTTATATATATATTGTATACATTTTATTTCTATAGCATCAATAATAATGTTCCCTCTTTTAGTTCTGATTTTAATTATTTGAGGCTATTTTCCTGGTTAGTTCAGCTAAAGGTTTGTTAATTTTTTTAATCTTCAAATAACAAACTAGAGATAGATAATTATCTATCTAATGTTAAAGATTGGTGATTTGGAATCATTAACAGAACCTACTAGAAGGATGCAGAGTGAGGCTCAGGCTGTTTATGAAACAAGGTAACACCTGGTACCAGGTGATTTGGACCAAAATGTATGTTGATAAATCTCCCAAGCTTGGACTGAGATCACTTTAATACTAAAAATATATCGATGACTATATGATGGTCTGTGAAAAGCATACTTTTGGAACCCAAATGAAAAATGATAGCAGTATCACATTGTCAAGACATTTAACTATGCATTAAAATTTGATTTAAAACATCCACATTGATCAGTATAAACTTTTACTTGACAAGCCTTGACTGCAAATATCACAAACCACCTTAGAAAATTAAGAAAATTATACTATAAACTTTTCTGAAATCCAACATACTAACTTAACCTACTGTCCTTCATTGAGAATCATTCATTGAAGGATTTGTAGGATATTTATTGTCTAAAAGTATAAGGTATTTTATTAACAGACACTGTAACATAATTTAAAATTATATTTAGAAAAAAATACTGTTACTGATATATTCACTGACTGAATAAACTTCACAGTTTTAAAATACAGCTTCTTAGTTTTAACCTAGCTAAACAATTTCGTATTGTTCTAGTTATTTATGATAAGAACTAACTTCTGGCAGTAGTGGTCTTCATTAACTTTAATGGCCAAAAGACAAATAAAACCTATTGCCCTAAAAATTCCAATTTGAAGTCTATCAGGCACTGAGGAAAAATACAAGTAAATAAGTTAATAATTATATTCCTTATAGAATCTAAAAACATTTAGTAAAATAACCTCATATTTTTTCCTCTATTTTACATAATTCCTATCATTTTCCTTAATTCTTTTTTAAGCCTTAAATCATCCTATGCCTCTTTATCGGCTTGCCTTATTTTTTTCTTATCTTATACTGTGGGAGTTCTAACACTAATTGAAGATTTCAAATGAATCTTATTAATACTGACTTAATGAAGATCAATGGCTCATTGAAAGCATTAGATTTGTTTTCTATGTTAAAGAAATTCTTTTTGGAGTCAAAATATTATATCCAGAAAAATAATCTTATCACTTTAGTTCACAGCTAATTTGTGAAATGTGCAATTATATCAGATAAAGTTGATGAAGATATATTTTACTTTTGAAATAGAGTAATTTTCTTCCTAATTACCTTTAAAGTGTTCCTTTTGTTTCTTACCAAGGTATTTCAAACCTAGAAACTTGAAAATGTGCTTATAATTGAATTACGACATCTAAGACTTGTGGGGCGCCTGGATGGCTCAGTGGGTTAAGCCTCTGCTTTCTGCTCGGGTCATGATCTCGGGGTCCTGGGATGGAGCCCCGCATGGGGCTCTCTGCTCAGTGGGGAGCCTGTTTCCTCCTCTCTCTCTGCCTGTCTCTCTGCCTACTTGTGAACTCTCTGTCAAAAAAATAAAAATTAAAAAAAAAAAAAGACATCTAAGACTTGCGAAAGACTTACTGCATTTATCTCTAACACAGATTATAGAGGTTATTAATTTGCTTCCCCACCTGTTATATACATATGTGCAGTCCAGAATATGTATCCAGATGTCAAAAAATATTTTGCTTTTAGATCCAACAGTGCATACTTTCTGTGATTAAAATGCATTGACAAAGACTCCTCATTTTGTGAATATATGCACTTCTTTTTTTAATTTTAAAATTTTATTAATTTTGTATTTAAAACTTAACATACTTTCATTTTTATGAGACATAAAGAATGTTCTATAACACCATATTAATAGTAGAATTCCTACTGTCTCTTAGAGAAGTTGAACATTTTTTAAAAATATTTATTATTATATATTTTTTATCTTTAACATTGTTTATTTAATTTAAATTCTTCTAGTATTTATGTTGGATTGTGGTGATGGTTTTTTCTCCCCAACTTTACTGACATATAATTGACATATAACACTGATTAGTTTTAGGTATATGACATAATGATTTTATATATGTGTATATTGTCAAATGATTACCACAGTAAGTTTACTTAACATCCATCACCTCAGGTAATTACAATTTTTCCCCCTTTGACCATGAGAAGTTTTAAGATCTATACTCTTGGTAAATTTCAAATATACCAAATAATAGTTAAATAAAAGCAGTTCTGTATGCATTTCTAAAATATTTTTTCTATCACATATGTAAGACTCTAATAATTATATATCACATACATAACCATATTAAAAAAAAAAAAACTGTTTTTAGAGAAACCTTTGTGGCTAAACCTGCAAGGTTAAGCCTTCGAATTGATTTTGGCTTGGGTCATGATTTCAGGGCCTCAGATTATTATCCAGGATCTTGAGATCAAGCCCCCCCATCAGGTTCTGTGCTGGGGGTGGAGCCTGCTTGAGATTCTCTCTGTGCCCCTACCCTGCTTTTTGCTGCTTGCTTTCTCTCTCTCTCTCAAAAAAAAAAAAAAAAAAAAAAAAAAAGGAGGGGTGTGCCTGGGTAGCTCAGTGTGTTGAAGCCTCTGCCTTCAGCTCAGGTCATGATCTCAGGGTTCTGGGATCAAGCCCCACATCAGGCTCTCTGCTCAGCAGGGAGCCTGATTCCTCCTCTCTCTCTGCCTGCCTCTCTGCCTATTCGTGATCTCTGTCTGTCGAATAAATAAAATCTTTAAAAAAAAGAAAAGACAAGACTATTTTTAATATGTGTATATTCAATTCTTTCTATTTCTTAGGCACAAATTAACTAGCATATTTGGAAATTTTTCCCTTTTGCTCCAGTCTCCCTTGAGTTTAGTTATGGCCAAATGACTAAGCCTTGGCCAGCCAGTGAATAATGAAGAGAAATGATGTATACTTCTTCCATGCCAGTTTTAACAAAACTACCTCACTCTCTTAGTAGTTTCTATTCCTTGCTGAATTGAGTGTCACCCTCAGGTAAATCTTGGTAGCTAAGTGTAAAATGGGCAGTCTCTATCTCCTGAGTCACAAAATCCTCAAAGCGCTATGAGGCATAGTGGCCAACTCTCTTACCACCAACAAAGTTGAAATAGAGAAAAATCAACTTACATTGCATTAACTCTTATTTGGGGGGTTATCTTCTACAGATACTTCTATTAACATAAATAGTGTAAATTCTTAGTGATACCTTGTTTATATCTGTGTTCCCTTGGTGTTTTATGGTTTCAATGGACATTATTTTATTAACTGAGTGATCTAAAAATAATGGTAAGATGGGGTGCCTGGGTGGCTCAGTGGGTTAAGCCGCTGCCTTCGGCTCAGGTCATGATCTCAGCGTCCTGGGATCGAGCCCCACATCGGGCTCTCTGCTCAGCAGGGAGCCTGCTTCCTCCTCTCTCTCTCTGCCTGCCTCTCTGCCTACTTGTGATCTCTCTCTGTCAAATAAATAAATAAAATCTTTTAAAAAAATAAAAACAAATAAAAATAAAAATAATGGTAAGTCATTTATGTAATGACCTAATCTAAAAATAGAGATAGAAGAAGCAGTGTTAACTGAAATTAATCATTGTTGAATGGTGGGTGTAGGCATGATTTTTATTTTCCTCATACTTTGAGAAAAAATGGATTAAAACATAGAAACATATACACACACACAAATAGTATTTACTGAGCACCTATTATATGTACCTACAAGGTGCCATTTGTTTTGCCTGTCATTTTACATTGATTACATAATTTTATTCTTATAGAAATCCACTTACATATGAACAAACTGAGGTTTAGAAACAAATTTGTAAATGGATATTTTATAACTAGAATTACATCAAAGTCTTAATTATGCCGCTATTGTTCTAAATTTTAAAAATGCAAGAGTTAAGGATGCATAATGCTATTTTACTGTTACGAAATTTAAAACATGGTCTTTTATTTATTTATTTATTTTAGATAGAGAGAAAAAAAGAGTGGGGGATGAGGGGATGAGGAAGAAGGAAAGAGAGAATCTTAAGCATGCTCCATGCCCAGCACTGAGCCCCACTCAGCACTCAGCCTCACAACACTGAGGTCATGACCTGAGCCAAAATCAAGAGTCTGATGAAACCAACTGAGCCACCCAGTCACCCCTGAGTTCTTATTTTTTAAATTTCATTTTCTTATTTTTATTTTCCTATGCTAAAAACATATAAGAGTTTTAGACATTTTTCTTTTCTTATATTTGTAAAGTACTTCTCCTTTAAATATCTGACTGATTTTTGCAAAGCTTGACTGTTCTTAATTGCTGACTGACATCATTCAGCTGATAAACTGTTTCAGCATCATTTAGCTTAGTAAGCACTTGTTTTTGTTTTTGTTTTTGTTTTGGGGGGTTGCATAAAACATGGAATTTGTAAAGCTCATTTTGCAAAATTATGCATTCATAGAAATTTCAATTTGCATTCTCATGTCTAATTTACATCTAGCACAAGGACCTGAGAACATATATTTGATATATTCTATAGGTTTGGAAATATAATCCTAGTGATCATTTAAAAAAATTTAATTAATAAGCACAAAAATATATTCTATGCACATAATAATATTCCCAGAGATATTTACTAAAGAGAATATTGGTACTTGATTTCAATATCTAATTCCAGTTTAATTTTTCTTCAGTCTTCTATATTTATAGTTATTGTCTACATATAAGAAAAAGGAAAAAGGACACTAATAAATATTTATTTGACAGCAATTTTGAAATTCAGATAGGAGCCCTAAGGACCTTAGTATGGAGTCTATCCTTATCTTCCTACTCCACCCTCTCCCCATTATCATTTAGAAGTATTAGGTCATTCAGTAAATAAGGTAAATGCTTGAAAGTTTGACACCAATCCATACTAATGACTTCAATTGCATATTGGAATTCACCTGGATTGATGGTTCCTTAATGTCGACATTATTCCACACAGCTTACAAGCCTGGCTGCTGATTTTTCAAGTAGGTCATGCTTCTTCTGCATCTGTTTCAGAATCTCTGTCATAATTAGAAAACAGAGAGAAAAGCAGGCTCAGCAAATTGAACAAACTAATTAAAAAGCAAGCATAGAGATGATTTTTCCACAACCATGTGAAATGACCAAATGCCTTTAAAAAGTGCAACTGTTTGAATGAGAACATGAAAGTATAAGACAACAGATTGTTCAAAATTAAACATATGATCTAAGATTTTAATTGTCTATTTTGGAGAAAGCCAATCTCATTCTCATGAAGAATTTGGTTCTTATACATTTAGGTATAACTAAATGTTATTGCAATCTCCATAGAGATGATAACAACTTAAAGATTGAGAAAAAAATCACTAAGCGCACGTACATCTTCTAAGAAAATGCTATGCTTCAAAATAAACCAGTTTTCATTAATATGGGATCAGTCCATGTGTGAAAAACTAGCTGCTAAATTAAAAACTTTCATTCTATCAAATAATTCAAGAAATACTTAATAAACTCTTGAGATGCTTTTACTTTTCAAGGATCCCAAATATGTATGTTGCATCTTCAGTTATGCTCAGCATTTATCACTTCCTTTCTAATTATTTCCTTTAAAAGGAAATAAAATTTAAAATTTTATTTTTTTAATTAAAAAAATTTTTTTTTAAAGATTTTATTTATTATTTACTTGACAGAGAGAGAAATCACAAGTAGGCGGAGAGTCAGGCAGAGAGAGAGAGAGAAGCAGGCTCCCGCCGAGCAAAGAGCCCGATGCGGGGCTCGATTCCAGGACACTGAGATCATGACCTGAGCCGAAGGCAGCGGCTTAATCCACTGAGCCACCCAGGCGCCCCTAATTTAAAATTTTAATAAGATAATTTTTTTTCTCCATTCTCTAGTTTATTTACTGAGGGCTTGTGTGTGTGTGTGTGTGTGTGTGTGTGTGTGTAGTCTATATGTTATTTTTTCCCTAATTTAGCCTTGGTTTCCAAAATGGTTTTTGTTTTTTTATATTTTATGATTTTTGTCAGTTTTCATTTTTTTCAATTTCTTATTATCTAGATATCTCATTCCCAAACAGCCCTATTTCTGACTTTTAATTCTTTTGAGGCCGATACAGCTTTTTAAATTTATTTTACTTTAGTTAAAAATATTAGGTAATTGTTCCATAAGATTTGTAGTCCTTATTTTTCCATTTCTATTTTCTCAAAAGATTTTATTTATTTATTTGACAGCAAGAGACACACAGTGAGAGAGGGATCACAAGCAGGGGCAGTGGGAGAGGGAGAAGCAGGCTTCCTGGCAAGCAGGGAGCCTGATAGGAGGCTCAAATCCAGGACCCTGGGATCATGACTTGAGCCAAAGACAGAGGCTTAATTACTGAGCCACCCCGGGTGCCTCTGTTTCTATCTTATCTTGAAGAAAACTTGATTCAATTTTATTTTTTCTCGGGGTAACTCTGAATAAATCCTTTTTGTTCTCCATATTTGAGTATTATTAGTTCTCTGTGAAGGAAGTGGTAAAGCCAAGGTATTTTCCAAAGTTTCTCAATCTCAATGTTTCTTCATCTATTATTACCATCCATGCTCCACTCAAAACGTGACCTTTCTACATACCCACTTCAAGAGCTATTAGCTTTATTCTCATTCAGAACGTTTTGTTGTTTTTTGTTTGGTTTCTCATTTCAAGAACTTTCTAAAGCTCTACAGGTACTGCCTTTCAAGAACATGCTCTCAAATTTTTGTATTATATTTTACTAGCGCTGCACTTTCTACTGTCCGCTTTCTTTCTACCCTCCATCTTCTAAATTAATTTCTTGTCTTTCATCCCAGGTTTTCTGGCTTGCTAAATGTGAATGCTACATGCAGGGTAGTTTTCTGCTCTTTCAAAAATGAGTATTAAGTGGATATTCCTGAGATCTTTAAGAGTTCTGACCACCACACCCCTATTTATTTACTTGCTGACTCTTCAATTATTTTGTTTTTGCACTTACCCACAATTCAAAGCCCGAAACTCCTTTTCCAAGTACTTGAAATCATTGGCAAACTCTGTTCCTTGTGCTCTCACTCATGGGAAATCTTTTCCTTTCCAGTATGAATGTTGGTTGGAGGGCCCATTATTCTAAAGCTCTCAACACTTGGTAGCATCTTCCTTGTAGTCCCTGCACAAAGATACTGATACTGCCCAAGTTTTGCTTTTTGGGATGATGTTTTGGATAAACTCACCACTAGATACATGTAGTACCTTGTGTTGAGTAATTATATCATTAGGGATTTCTTCTCTGATAACTGTTCTATAAATCAGAAAGCAATGTAATATTCTGGGAATAAATTTCAGAATGAAAGAAAAGACTTGATTCGTAGAGAGAGAATGATTAGAAAGATGGTAAGTCTGCTTAGTATTTCTAATGCCCCTCTATTATTTGTTTTTGCTTTTAAGCTTTTTTTTTTTTTTAAAGATTTTATTTACTTATTTGACAGAGAGAGAGATCACAAACAGGCGAGAGGCAGGCAGAGAGAGAGAAAAGGAAGCAGGCTCCCCGCTGAGCAGAGAGCCCGATGCGGGGCTCGATCCCAGGACCCTGAGATCATGACCTGAGCTGAAGGCAGTGGCTCAACCCACTGAGCTACCCAGGTGCCCCTATTATTTGTTTTTCATGAATTTATGGTGGAAACAATTTGTCTTGGTATGCTATTTCAGAATGGCTAGTTTGCTGAGGGCCCAGTGTGGAGAATTTCAGAATTAGTTTCATTATTGGGCTTTTTCCATCAAGATTTGGTGAAACTTGGGCCAACAAAGGATCTTTGTGAGTTAACAATCTAACCTGAATTATGAGAAAATTAAAAATAACAGGATAATTTAAAATAATATTAAAGGAATAGAAAAAGGTAGAAAAATGGATTGCATATTTTTAAAGGTTGAAAAAAGATCACAATGAAATGAGCAAACTGAGAGTAGCTGAAGGTTGGTTCAGAAAAAGAAAATTGAATGAATGATTTTGGAATTGGACTGATTTAATGTGTTGACAGGGTTGTGGGTGTTAGTGCCAAAGTGGCTGATATAAGTAGAGTAGAGAAGTGGTTATGAACTGGTTGAGAACTTCACTGGACAGAGTGATTGATGGAATGTTCGGCTGCTCATAGAAGTTGCACAGTAATGTAGCAAGGTTTGGAGTTTAAAGAGAGAATAAGTCATGTGCCAATGTACGTGAATTGTGGTAGCAAGAATCAATGAAGGGCAACCACAAGGATGTGAGGAGTACATGGCATGTCCTAGTCTGTTGAAGCTGCTATAACAAAATACCACAGACAATGTAGCTTTTAAACAACAGATTATTTTTTTTTCTCTTGCTGAAAGCTAAAAGATCAAGGAAAGGGTTCCAGAATGGTCAGATTCTGAGAAGGCCCTTTTTTGGGTTATAGAATTCTCATTGTATACTCACATGTTGGAAGTGACTAGGGAATTCTGTGAGATCTGCTTTATTTATTTTTTTTTTGTAAGATTTTATGTATTTATTTGACAAAGAGAGGGAACACAAGCAGGGGGAGGGGAGAGGAAAAAGTTAAACAGCTCCTTGTGGAGCTTGATCCCAGGACCCTGGGATAATGACCTAAGCCAAAGACAGATGCTTTAAGGGCTGAGCCACCCAGGCTCTCCTGTGAGATGTGTTTTATAAGAGCATTGATCCCACTACATAATCACCTCCCAAAGTTCCCACCGAGTAATACCATCACACATCACCTTTGGAAGTTAGAATTTCAACAAATGGATTTTGGTGGACACAAACATTCAGACCATGGCAGCAGGGTTTCTTTAAAATCAAGGAATTAGCAAT
Organism: Mustela nigripes; assembly: GCF_022355385.1. NCBI lineage: Eukaryota > Metazoa > Chordata > Mammalia > Carnivora > Mustelidae > Mustela > Mustela nigripes. Next base: position 128,678,985 of record NC_081558.1, on the reverse strand, counting down.
AATCTCTGAACTATCTGCAGAGATAATGGGAAACATAGATGAGAGATCCAAAAATCTGCAAAAATTAATTACACGGGAACTTGATTGAACAGCCACAACTTAAGTGGTGTTCTCAATAGTGAGTCACTCAAAGAAAGTATGGATGTGGAGAGAACTTTTAGCTATTAGATTAAAGATATTGGGGGGTTTCCTTAGCATGCATATTGAGAGTACAATGAAAAGTTTGGGTTTCAGGTAATGAGAAAGTTCATAACACCTAAGCATGATAGAAATAGATGGCCTGGGCCACATGCATTTTATTTATTTTTAATTTTTTTTTGTATTTTAATTCTAGTTAACAGTTCTATATTAGTTTTAGGTGTACAATATAGTAATCCAACACTTCCATCACCCCATGCTCATCATAGTAAGTATACTCCTTAATCCTCATATTAATATTAACTGGTAAAGACAGAATAGATTATGTGGAGGACTTAGTCTCTTTTAGAAAAATAGACCCTGGGCCAAGTATTCAGAATTCCTGTCCCAGTCTAGAGTAATGAGTAATGATGATGTATTTTGAAATAGAAACAATATTTCACTGGTTTAAAAACTATGTTAGCTTAGACAAGTTACTCAAACCATTGTTTTAGTTTCTTTATCTAAAAAAGTAACTGAAATATCTAACTCAGAGAAAATCATATTAAAGCTTAATAATAATTATTTATAATATTACTACCTGGTATATAGTGTGTTTAATATTTATGGCAACAGTCCATTTTAAATTTCAAACCTGTTCTTTAAGACCTAATGCAAATTGTATGGCAATAATGGGTTCTTTATGTGAAAAATCCTGTGTTTATTTTTTATTCAACTATTTATTTCAAAATTGTATCCTTCAGGGACTCTAGATCTTGTTAATTATGTATTTTAAAAGGGCAAATAAATCTATGTTATAGATTTTAAAGAGAGATCAAGGTGGACTTTCTGGATTATGAATGTAAGATATTCATTAAAATATATACCCAGAAACTTGATGATTTAATGCTTAAGGCATTCAGCATTTGCATTGTCAAAATATTTGTGAGAGTTACTTTTTAGGTCATGATACAATCAAGCAATTTCAAAAATTTTTATTGACTCTACTAATAAATATTAAAGAGTATAATCATGAGACTGCATATGAAAAAAATAACAAATTTGTTTTCTCACTCAAATTTATTAACCCCTTTGGCAGGCTAGTTAGAGATTTTCTAAGCAGAAATGCTAATATAAAATGTATTAGCTTTCATACTGAAAGCCATTCAGGGCCCTCTTGTAATGCCAGCATCAATTTTTAACAATACATTGACAGAATTTTCCACTATTGTGAGATGTGTAGCAAATGATCCACAAATATTTTTCCAATTTTGGCATAGCTAGAGAAGTTTTAGTGCAATAATTCATAGATAACAATGATGCATATGCCACTTCACATTTCTTTGTGTGATAACACCATTTATTCCATTAAACCAATAACATAGCTTTAGAACAAAACTACTATGTGTGGGTGGATGCTGTGGAAATACTGTCAGTATGAGAAACTGGCCTTGATTGTACAATAATTCATTTATTAGGCTGGAGGGCCAGAGCAAAGAATGCAGAGAATTTAGCAGAAGGTATTCTATATGCCACAGCCGAAATTCCCTCCTTAATTACCAATTTTCTCCTGTCTTCAATGGGAAGGTTTTCCTCCAGAAAAATATGTTTTTTTATATCTCAGTACTCAGCAGATTTTTAAAAGACAATTAAAAAAAAAAGACCATCGATATCTAATTGTTTGAATATAACTGTTGAGTTCTGATTTATTTTACATCTGATATGTCTTCCTCAAAATTCTCCATTGCTGATTTTTGAATGGATACCTTTGTATTTTCTTCCATTAAGTTATAGGAAGCCTTCTATGTTTGCATCTGAGCCTTTCATACACTCACACAAACACACTCTTTTGAAATCCAAGTTCATATTTATTCAGAATATCTAGTAAATGTTGTGCCTGTTAGATAAAAATTCTTACTGACAGGCATTTTCTAATATGAGGTACTCTAAATTGCCAAAATTATATAGCACCTGAGTGGCTAAGGCTACACAGCAGAAACACATGATGTTGCAAGAATACTTGATGAAGAATCAAGAGAGCAAGGATCTTGATCTTGTTGTGAATAACTGTGTGATCTTGAAAATTCCTTTCTTTGCTTTTGTTTGTTTGGGACCTCAGTTTTCATATTGGTAAAATGAAACTGTTGGAATAGGTGACCTCCAGAAGTAACTTAATTCCCAAAATATATTCATCTTTATTGGGAAGTTGGTTTGGCATATTGCATTGTCTTATCACTTCTCATAATTTTCTCTAATTGCAAAAGACTTAATGTTACAAAATAAAAATCATTTTAAAATATAAATGTATAGAGACATCTGAGTGGCTCCACTGGTTTAGCACTTGACTCAATTTAACTCGGGTCATGATGTCAGGGTCATGAGATTGAGTGCTGAGTGGAGCTCAGTGCTGGGTGTAGAGCCTGCTTAAGATTCTCTCCTGCCCTCCTCCTCTACCCCTCCCCCTCCCACAAGTACACTTTCTCTCTCTCTAAAATGAAATAAAATAAAATAAAAATGTAAAAATATAAGCACCTACTGTTACCAAGTTCTCCAAAGGGAAAAAGTTAATACACAAAAGTCAAAGTTAGTTAAAATTCTGTTTGTTTAAATATATACAAATTGTTAAGTATCAAAAATTTTACTTCCAAGTAGTTTTGAAAAAGCACATATGGATTTTTAGCCTAAAAAAGTATCTTAAGTCTGGTCTCCAATTCTATAACATTAGAGATTCAACATCTATTTCAAGCTAAAATATCTTAATGGACAAAATAGGAAAGAAAGATCTATTCTCTTTATCGGCTGCTAATAAAATGTTGATTTATTTTTATAAGTATTTGTTTTGTGGGGTACCTGGGTGGCTCAGTTGGTTTAGTGTCTGACTTTGGCTCCAGTCCTGACCCCAGGGTCTTGGGATCAAGTCCCATGTTGGGCTTCCTGCTCAGTGGAATCTGCTTCTCCTTCTCCCCACACTTGTACTCTCTAACTCACTCACTCTCTCTCAGTCAAATAAATAAAAATCTAAAAAACAAAACAAAACAAAAAGTATTTGTTTCACTATAGGGAGGAAGAATCATTTACCAGTTTCTTCCCTTCTAACACTTTAATTGGTAAATGAATAAACAGAATGGCTTTGGAAGTGTCAGACTAGAACTTTCCATGGATTCTTAATTTCATCTATTATTTCTCTATCCTGTGTTTTTGTTGTGGGTTCCAGTAATGTATCTTGTCAGAAGTATAAAATAAACATGAAATCAAACATAAAAATACCACTTTGGATTTTTTTTTTCTCTCAATGTTTGAATGACCAGAGAACTGACATGATTCTAAGTAACATAGATTAACCCAGCCAATGGAAATCTTGGCAGTTATCCATTAATCATTCTGCCTATAAGATTCAATTGCCTTAAGTATTGTGATCCTTAAAAAAAACAAGGATTCACTTGTACAATGGTTTCTCTGGTTGCTTTTAATTTTATCCAACCCTAATTGGGAAATTAATAATTAGGCACATGTACAAAAGTAATAAAAACTTCTACAGAAAAATAATGATCAAAACTTTAAAATTATTTGAATGTAGACAGAGGAACAATATAGCGTATGAAAAACAATGTACAAAACACTTGAAAATTGTTTAACACCTAGTTTTGGCCTTTCTTGATTATTCAAACTGTTAAGGAAATTATATAGGATATAAAAGTGAAATGGTCATGCAAACTAAGAAATAAGACTTCTTGAGAGCTGTATTTATATTAATTATAGTTGAATTTTATATGGGAAAACATATTAAGATATTTAAAATATGACATACTTGTCTTATTTATGAATAATTTAAAAATTATAAATCATAATAGTAACACCTCAGGTATGTATCATTCTCTGAGTCTTGCTCTTTTATACAACCCAATCTCCATATCAGGTTTGAGAATTGTCAAAAGTCTTGCATCTGCATTGAGGGTGAAGAGCTCCAGAGATCTGGCACAATTCAATATGTCTTCCATTGTAATAGCTGTTTCAAGCTTCAAATAAAGCAGTTATTATTGTTTACCTAGTTAAAAAGCTACTGAGTCTGATTCCACAAAATTTCTTAAAATATCATTAGTTTTCTGTATAGCAAATAATAAGGAGTATGGTAGAGTCCTAAAACTTGTTGGAGATAGCATAAATAACATTAGCCCCTCTCACAGAGCCCAATAGTTTAGCCTATTGAACAAATGTAAACTGCCTATCATCTTCAATTATAACTTGAGTTCTGTTTTCATTTTGCCACCATTTTGGGTGGGGAGATAAATGTACAGTGAGGGGCTAGGGATTATTGTATAGATTTATTATTTGTATAGCTAGGATAATTATAGCTTTCTTCATGCTGTCTCTGGCATTGCTCACTTTTATGTTCAGATTTGTTTAAGAATTTATTGATTTATTGATTGTTCTTAGACCTAGATCAGTATATAGATAATTCATATTCTTCTATAGAGGATTCTTTTTGTTATTGTCCAGAATTTTAGGGCCTAAAGTATGGCATATTCCACCTAAAATATCTAGGATTTCTTCCTCAATGATTCCATTATTGCAGCCATTGCATAAATCATGTCAAAACATAAAATATTGGAAGAAATTGAGCCTTAACACTGAATATGGACAAGTTAAATGTAGCCTCTCTGCAAAATCCTCAGTGAAGATGTTCTACAAAATTTCTTTAAAGTGGCAATGAGATGAGTTTATAGAAATCCTTTGATTTAGATAGGAGAAATATGTCTTTTGGGCCTCATGTTTTAATTTCACATTTAAACATTTCTCAGTACATATTAAAATTCAGTAATTCTGATTCTTGGGACATTTATTATGGAAATTACTTTAGAATTCCTCAACAATTAAGCTAAAAGGATGCTCATCATGCTGTTGTTTATAAGAATGAGAAATGATAAACAAATTGACATGTGCAACAGTAGGAATATTTACATAGTTTATAAATATCCATTAATGACATATTGTAAAATTATCAAATGCCAAAAAAACTTTGAAAGTGTGCTAAGTAATTGTATTATTTTTTTAAAATATTTTATTTAATTTTCTATTATGTTCAGTTAGCCATTTTATAATACATAAGTAGTCCTTGATGCAGTGTTCAATGATTCATTAGTTAAGTATAACACCCAGTCTTCATCACACCACATGCCTTCCTCAATACCCATTACCCTGTTACTCCTCCCCCTATCCTCCTCCCTTCTGAAACCCCAAGATTTTTTCTTAGGGCCCATAGTTTTTTTTTATGGTTCATCTCCCTCTCTGATTTCTCTCCTTTTGGATTTCCCTCCCTTCCCCTATGGTCCTCCATGCTATTGCATGAGTGAAACTATATGATAATTGTCTTTGTCTGTTTGACTTACTCCACTTAAAATAATTCTCTCCAGTTCCATCCATGTTGATGTAAATGGTAGATATTCATCATTTCTGATGACTGAATAATATTTTATTATGTATATGTACCATGTCTTTATCCATTGATCTGTTGAAGGCATCTTAGCCCCTTTCACAGTTTGGTTATTATGGACATTGCTGCTATGAACATTGTTGTGCCTGCAAGAAATACTAAGGGGGATTCTATAAAAGAAGACCCCAAGAGTGATATGGACCATAAATATCTAGAGACAATCCATAGAAACAGGGACTGTACAGAGAGTAAGATGACCATAAACATGTCTTCTAGTAGTAACCCTCAACATGAAAGCCTAAATGCTCCCATGAAATGGCACAGGGTTGCAGATTGGATACAAAGACACAACCCATCTGTATGCTGTCTACAAGAGACTCACTTTGAACCTAAAGACACCTCCAGACTGAAAGTGAGGGGATGGAGAAGAATTTTCATGCCAATGGGCCTCAAAAGAAAGCTAGGGTAGCAATTCTTACATCAGACAAACTAGAATTTAAACCAAAGACTGTAATAATTGATCCAGAGGGATATTATATCATTCGTACAGGGGGTATCCAAAAGAAAATCTAATAATTGTAAATATCTATGCCCCAACATTGGAGCAGCCAACTACATAAGCCAGCTGTTAACCAAAATAAGAATCAGATTGACAACAATACATTAATGGTGGGAGAGTTTAACAATCAACTCTCAGCACTGGACAGATCATGTAAACAGATCAACAAAGAAATAAATAAGAGCTTTGAATGACACATTGGACCAGATGGACTTTGTAGATATATACAGAACATCCCACCCTAAAACAACAGAATACCCATTCTTCTCGAATGCACACAGAACTTTCTCTAAAATAGATCTGAATATACTGATGTAGTAATATTATTCTTTAACAAATACTATGATTTTTATTGATGCAAAATGTATATGCTTAAAATAGCTGAAAGCATATGTATGGTTGTAGAAAATTAAAAATGGCCACAAATGCTTTGATATTTCTTTAATTAAATGCATCTATTTCCCCTTCTCTTGAATCTGGGCAGACCCTGTGACTATTTCAATCATGGAATATGGTATAATTGATTATATGCCAGTTGGCCATCCCAAAATTTAAGGGATTAACAGTTTTTACTTTATTTCTATAGAATGCTTGCTCTGGGGTAGTCAGATGCCATGTGAATAGTTCCACTACTACTGTGAGGAAGTCTAAACTATCCATGGGAATAGTCTGTATGGGGAAAGACAGAGAGATAGAAACATGTGAGAATATGTGTATGCACACACACACACGCACACACACACACACAGGTGCTTGGCAATTCCTTAGTTCCTCCAGATATCCCACTAGGAACAAGACATGTGAGTGAAGTAGCCTTCAGGTTACTCTAGACCCATCTACCATATATTTACTGTATGAGGGGCTCCAGAGTGGAATCAGACTGCTGGGCTGTGATAAATAATAATAAATTATTCCTTTAAATCCTGAAATTTCTCTGTGGCTTGTTATATAACAGTAGATAACTGGAGCAATGGTAGCCTTTTAGTTTTTATTTTCTTCTCTTTAAAACTAGTTCTTTCTCAATTCCTACAAATAAAAGGTGTTACTTATTAATAAAAATATCAATTATTTCAAATATCTCTTTAGTTATAGTAGACTTAACAGTTGATGGTTATAATATAATATTGGTTCATTTGGATTTTTAGGTGTAACTCTGCCATGCTTACTCTATGTCACTTTTATGTGTGGCCAGCTGGTCTCATCATATCAAACATAACTCAATTCTATTATAACTTCATCCCCATGACCATGAGCTATTGTCAATGACTGGTTAAGGTTCTAGTGTTGACATACCTTTGATTAAAAAATTAAATTCATGTCTAATTTTACTGCTTAATATTAATGGATAGATTAAATATGAGACACTGATTTAAAAGGCAGTGAAATTAGAGCTATCATTTTTAAAATAACTAATCCTGTACAGGTCACTCTGCTAAGCACATTAAACATATTTAATTATCACAGTCATTTTTTAACATAAGAACTGTCATCCTATTCATCTTATACATCAGAAAATTGAAACCCAGAGAAAGAAGATAGCCCGTGGAAGATCATACAACCTGTAGGCCTCTTAGCAAACTAACATGAGAACACAGGTACTGAAGTCAGCCTATTGTCAAAGGCTGTTTTAGCTTCCATGTCTTAGCTTACTCATCCTTACTTTCCATACATTTACTTACTTTCTAAAAAATGGAAAAAATAATAGTCCACCTCACAGTACTGACACAAAGAATGAGAGATTGGTAGGAATCTAAATATAAGCAGAAGATTTACCTTCTTATATTATTGTTGAGAAGGTTGAATTAGTTAATGGAACTAATTCACTTAGAACAACCTAGGAGTGAGTAAACATTCACTAACTATTAAAAATAATGGGGAAAATCTTTCAAACAGGCAACCAGAAAGATCCAGATGAGAATAGTGTGCTTCAGTGCCCACAGTAATCATTTCTTAAGTGAATACAAGATAATGGAATGGAGGAAATGGACTAGTAACCGAAATAACTAATTTCCAGATCAACCAGTTACTAGCCATTAAACTTAGGCGAGTCACTTTGCTTCTTCACTTACAAATAAGAAATAATATCTACCTTCCCTACTTTATAGATCAGATTTATATATATATTTATTTATTTAAATAACCCTCTCAAATTGTTTACCAATAGATTCCTCATGTGCTTATAATTATCACTGTAGAAATTTTAGGGTATGTGAACTTCCTTGTATTCGTTTTCATATGTAACTATCTCCTTAGAGAGATATTCTTAACAGGAATGAATATTATGTTCCCAGGATGAAGTCAAGTTTCTTAGATTGACCAAATTTTATAATAATTATATTTTTCTGACAAATTTAATAGTAGTACACTAAACTTACTCTGTACAATTTCATTTTTCTCCTGCAGAGACTTGTGATTTTGTCACCTAGATATTTTTTAATGTTTTATTTATTTATTTGAGAGAGAGAAAGAGCAAGAGCAGGGGGAGCAGCAGAGAAAGCCGGAGAAGCAGACACCCCACTAAGCAGGGAGCTTGATGCAGGGCTGAATCTCAGGACCTTGAGATCATGACCTGAGCCAAAGGTAGATGCTTAACCCACTGAGGCACTCAGGTGCCCCTGTCACCTAAATTTTTAATTTGCATGACAGTTCTGAATATAAGACCCCACAGGTCATTCATAACAGAGCACCAAGAGTGAACAATGCCTCAAATCTAACTTTTTTAAAGTATTTATTTATTTGTCAGAGAGAGCATAAGCAAGGGGAGCTTCAGACAGAGGGAGAAGCAGGCTCCAAGCTGAGAAGGGAGCCAGATGTAGGACTTGATCCCAGGATCCTGGGATCATGACCTGAGCCAAAGGCAGACACTTAACTGACTGGGCCACCCAGGTGTCCCTAAAATCTAATGTTTTATGCACATCTTTACAAACTCACCTCCTTAGTTTTATTGAAAGTGAGGATTTCTAAAAACAATTTAGTAGGAAGCAGAATTTAAATATGCAGAGGGTGTAAGAAAATAGATATAGGATGAAGTCAATTCCAGATGGTAGAAAGGATTGATTGCCAGGCAACCTGAATTTTGTTCCTACCAATTTATATTTAGAAAAGTATACTTATATTGTTACTTAAAGCTCCTAACCCCAGTTTCCACATTTACATAAAAATGATATTTACATCAGTTTTCTAAAAGCATTTATTGAATGCTAATCTTTGCAAGTTTTAAAAACAAATTTATGGAGACTACACAGAATATTGAAAGCAAACATGTATACACTGTCTATTGTAGAACACAAAATGTTGTATACATTGTAAATAAGCGCAATACTGCAGACAAATGGTAGGGGGAAAAGTTTCATTCCCATGGGAGAAAGTTTTATGTGGATGTGTCTTTTAGTTAGGCTGGAAGAAGAGGCAGTTATTCTTTTTAGAAAGGGGTGATGACTTTTCATTCCAGATGTAGTAAAGAGTCTAAGCTAAGGCCCAGCAGAGAGAAAAAGCAGTGCATTGATGATACATTGGGAAGTCTGCAAAAGCAGAGAATGAGAATTCTCTGTGGATTCTCTATGGATATTTCAAGGGGATATATAAAAATAGTAAGTAGGGCATAGGAATGGTTGATGACTATGCCAAATGGCATAGATTTTTACAGTAATTAACTTATTAAGCCCCTCATCTATATGTGAAACCTTCACCAAGCACAGCTAATTGTAGACAACCAGTTTATTAATCTGGATACAAAGTCCTCATGGAGGCATCTCATCAATTGGGAAAGAAAAGCAATCACCCTGAATGAGTTTGTTCAGAACTCAAAATAACTGAGCATTCCAATAGCTTTCAATAAATATGTTAACTTTTCTGATGGAGGCATAATACTCCATAGTGTATATGGACCACATCTTTCTTATCCATTCGTCCGTTGAAGGGCATCTTGGTTCTTTCCACAGTTTGGCGACCGTGGCCATTGCTGCTATAAACATTGGGGTACAGATGGCCCTTCTTTTCACTACACTGTATCTTTGGGGTAAATACCCAGGAGTGCAATGGCAGGGTCATAGGGAAGTTCTATTTTTAATTTCTTGAGGAATCCCCTCACTGTTCTCCAAGGAGGCTGCACCAACTTGCATTCACATCAACAGTGGAAGAGGGTTCCCCTTTCTCCACATCCTCTCCAACACATGTTGTTTCCTGTTTTGTTAATTTTGGCCATTCTAACTGGTCTAAGGTGATATCTCAATGTGGTTTTAATTTGAATCTCCCTGAGGGCTAGTGATGAACATTTTTTCATGTGTCTGATAACATTTGTATGTCTTGATTGGAGATGTGTCTGTTCATATCTTCTGCCCATTTTTGGATATGTTTGCCTGTTTCGTGTGTGTTGAGTTTGAGGAGTTCTTTATAGATCCTGGATATCAACCTTTTGTCTGTATTGTCATTTGCAAATATCTTTTCCCATTCCATGGGTTGCCTCTTTGTTTTGTTGACTGTTCGATCAGAAAGGATGAATACCCAACTTTTGTAGCAACATGGACCGGACTGGAAGAGATTATGCTGAGTGAAATAAGTCAACTATCATATGGTTTCACTTATTTGTGGAGCATAACAAATATAATGGAGGACAAGGGGTCTTAGAGAGGAGAAGGGAATTAGGGTAAATTGGAAGGGGAGGAGAATCATGAGAGACTATGGACTCTGAAAAACAACTGAGGGGTTTGAAGTGGTGGGGGGGGAGGTTAGGGTATCAAGTGCTGGGTATTATAGAGGGCACAGATTGCATGGAGCACTGGGTGTGGTAAAAAAATAATGAATACTGTTTCTCTGAAAATAAATAAATTAATTTAAAAAAATAAAGAAAGAAAATGTAAGAGGAAATCCATGTGGTAAGGTAGTATACAGAGAAGTCTTAAATATAGTACTGAAAGCATGATCCATAAAAGAAAAAGAAAAGATAAATTACCATTTGTCAAAACTTAAAAACTTGCTCTGTGAAAGAGACTTTAAGAAAATGAAAACAGGGCACCTGGGTGGCTTAGTGGGTTAAGCCGCTGCCTTCGGCTCAGGTCATGATCTCAGGGTCCTGGGATCAAGTCCCACATCAGGCTCTCTGCTCAGCAGGGAGTCTGCTTCTTCCTCTCTCTCTCTCTGCCTGCCTCTCTGCCTACTTGTGATCTCTCTCTGTCAAATAAATAAATAAAATCTTTAAAAAAAAAAGAAAAGAAAAGAAAATGAAAACAAACTACAGGCTGAGTAAAAAATATTTGCAAATTACATATCCCATAGATAAAATGTATTCAGAATATATGAAGAACTCTTAAAATCCCACAATCAGAAAACAAATAGTATATTTAAATGATTTGAACAAACAAAAAGAGATACAGTTGACCAAAAGTTACATGAGAATATGTGTGACCTTATTAGGCTTTAGGGAAATGCAAGTTAAAATTATAAGATGCTACTCCACACATATATTAGAATGACTAAATTAAAAAAGAAATACTTGTTAAGGGCTGGAAAGCATGCAGACAAAGTGGAGATCATAAATTGTTGGTGGGAATACAAAATGATATAGCCAGATAAATTGAAAACAATTTGGTGTTTTTTTAATTAGTTACACATAGACTTACCATATGACCCATAAATCTTGCTCCTGAGTATTTAGCCTTGATAATTAAAAACCAATGTTTACACAAACATCATTTGTAGTAGTTCTATTTATATTTTCCAAAACAAAATAACAGGTGGAATGAACCCAAATGTCCGTCAGAGGGTTAATGGATAAAATCAACTGTGCATATCTATAAAGTGGGATACTAATTAGCAACAAAAAAGACCAAACTGGTCATATGCGAGGTATTAGGCAGAGTGAGAAAAGCCAGTTTTAGGAAGTTATGTACTGTATGATTCCATTTGTATGACATTTGAAAAGAAAAAAAAAAAAGAACAAAAAGTCACCTATATAGAACAGGTGAGTGAGTGACCTATGTAGTGTTGGGGAGGGAGTAACCATAAAAGGCTATAACAGGAGAGTTCTATAGTGCTTTGGAACTGTTCTGTATCTTGATTGTGGTGGTGGTTACACAAATCCATATATACATTAAAATTTACTGAACTGTATATCAAGAGAAAAAGTCAATACTCTTACATAAAAATTCTAAGTATGAAAATAAAGAAATAAAATCAATACAAAAAATAAATATGTTAGCTTATTTTTTTAAAAAGCAAATAAACTTTTTGCTCTTATTTTTCAGTCTATTTTTAAAAGAAGAAACTTTGTATCAGCAACCCTGTCAGGACCCCTCTCACTCTTGAGAACTTTTCTGTATCTTCACTTAATAAACTTAATAAATTTCTATCTCTTTACTCACACACACACAAAAGAAAACCCAAAAGACTCCACCAAAAACTTGCTAGACTGATCAAGGAGTTCAGTAAAGTCACAGTATACAATATCAATGCACAATAATCTGTTGCATTTCCGTACCTCAATATTGAAGCAGCAGAAAGAAATTAAGAAAACAATCCAATTTACAATTGCACTAAACATAATAAGATACTTAGGAATATACCTAACCAATGTGAAAGACCTGTACCCTGAAAACCAAAATACTGACAAAAGAAAATGCAGATGACAGAAATAAGTGGAAAGAGAGTTCTGTGCTGGTGAGTTTTAAAAAAATGGATATTACTAAAATGTCTATAATATCCAAAGTAATCTACACATTTAATGAAATCCTTTTCAAAATACAGGAATACAAAATAAATACAACAGCATTTTTCATGGAACTAGAACAAAGAATCATAAAATCATATGGAATTACTAAAGACTTCAAATAGCGAAAGCAATCTTCAAAAAGAAAAAGATATCTGGAAACATCACAATTCCAGAATTCAAGTTATATTAGAAAACTGTAGTAGAAACCAGTATGGTTCTGGCACAAAAATAGACACATTGATCAAGGGAAAAGAATAGAAAACAAAGAAATAATTCCACAGTTAAATGGTTAAGTAATGTTTGGCAAAGCAGGAAGTAATAGCCAATGTACAAAAGACAGTTCTTTAACAAATGGTGTTGAGAAAACTGGATAATAGCAACAAAAATGAAAATGATCCACTTTCTTCCACCATACACAAAGATAAACTCAAAATGGATTAAAGACTAAGTTTGAGAACTGAAAACCTGAAAATCCTGGAAGAGAACACAGGCAGCAGTTTCTCTGATATTAGCTGTAGCAACTTTTTCTAGATAGGTCTCTGAGGTAAAAGAAACAGAAGGAAAAATCAACTATCAGGACTATATCAAAATAATCTTCTGCAAAGCAAAAGAAAATAATCAACAAAACTAAGACAGCATGACTGGCACAAAAATAGACATATATATTAAAGGAACAGAATAGAGAGTCCAGAAATGGACCTTCAACTCAATGGTCAACTAATCTTCAACCAAGCAAAAAAGAATAACCAATGGAAAACAAAAACAAAAACAAAAACAAACAAACAAACAAACAAAAAACAGTCTCTTCAATAAGTGGTGCTGGGAAAATTGGACAGCCACACGCAGAACAATGAAACTTGACTGTTCTCTTACACCAAACACAAGGATAAACTCAAAATGGATGAAATACCTAAATGTAAGACATGAACCCATCAAAATCCCAGAGGAGTACACAGGCAGCAACCTCTTCAACCTCAGCTGCAGCAACTTCTTGCAAGACACATCTCTAAATGCAAGGGAAACAAAAGCAAAAATGAGCTAATGGGACTTCATCAAGATAAAGAGGTTCTGTACAGCAAAGGAAACAGTCAACAAAACTAAGATGGAGAATAAATCAACAAAACTACAGAATGGGAGAAGAAATTCACATATCAGATAAAGGTCTGGTATCCAAGATCTATAAAGGTCTGGTATCCAAGATCTATAAATAACTTCTCAAACTTCTCAAACCCAAAGAACAATGAATGCAGTCAAGAAATGGACAGAAGACATGAACAGACACTTCTCCAAAGAAGATATCCAACAGATACATGAAAAAATGCTCCACAACACTTGGCATCAGGGAAATACAAATCAAAACCACAGTGAAATAACACCTTACACCAGTTACAATGGCTAAACTTAACAAGACAGGAAACAACAAATGTTGGCAAGGATGTGGATAAAGGAGAACCCTCTTACACTCTTGATGGGAATGCAAGCTGGTACAGCCACTCTGCGAAACAGTATGGAGGTTCCTCAAGATGTTAAAAAGAGAGCTACCCTAAGACCCAGCAATCACACTACTAGCTACTTATCCCAAAGACACAATGTAATGAAAAGAAGGGACACATGCACTTCAGTGTTCATAGCAGCAGTGTACACAAGAGCCAAACTGAGGAAGGGGCCCAGATGCCCTTCAACAGATGAATGGATAAAGAATATGTGGTTCATATACACAATGGAATATTACTCAGCCATCAGAAAGGATGAATACCTACCATTGCATTGAATGGTAAGAATACATCGAAAGGTATAAATACATACTTTGTATTGACATGGATGGAACTGGAAGGGATTATGCTAAGTGAAATAAGTCGATCACAGAAAGACAGTTATATGGTTTCACCCATATGTGGAACATAAGGAGTAGTGCAGAGGACCATAGGGGAAGGGAGGGAAAATTAAAGTAGGAGAAGCCAGAGAGGGAGATGAATGAGAGACTCTGGACTCTGGGAAACAAACCGAGGGTTTCAGAGGGGAAGGGAGTGGGAATGGGAGAATAGGGTAGACAGATGATGGGTATTGAGAAAAAAGGAAGAAAAATAAACTTCATATGTACATGTTGGAGTGAACATAAAATTATCATTTGAAATACAAACTGCAAGTTCTACCAATTACATAAATTTTAAAGTTGCATATTGTTTTCTCTTTTGCTTTATAAGGAAAGAGATACAGAAAATAATGCTCATCTCTAATTTAGAACATTATTTTTTAAGATTTTATTTATTTATTTGACAGAGAGAAATATCACAAGTAGGCAGGAAAGCAGGCAGAGAGAGGAGTCCCAATGCGGGACTCGATCCCAGAACCCTGGAATCATGACCTGAGCCGAAGGCAGAGGCTTTAACTCACTGAGCCACCCAGATGCCCCTAATTTAGAACATTTTTGATCACTTAACATCCATTAGAGTATATCACTTTTCAGAAATAATATAATACTGACTAATATATTTTGTAATCCATCATAAATACACTACAATTGTATATGACCAAATACTAGAAAGTACAAAGCAGTTGCATATGTTTAGAGTTCAGTGTATCTATAACATAAATATTATAAATGATACTAGATGAGATTTCTCTGTACCTATATGTGAAGGTAAGCTATCTATTTCTAATGTATTATTACAACAGCAAGAAAGAAGAAAATATACATTAACTTCTAAATGAATTGCTATATCAGGGAAGGTGAGGATTTATAAAATTATGTTAACCTTACCTTATGATATTTGATTATGTTCTGCTTGGGGGAGAAAATACTTTTAGTAGTAATATTTTGTGATTTTTTTATTGCAGTTTTGTTTTGTCTTATTTATTTCTTATGTTGCTTTCTGCTGGCAGACAGAAATGCCAATGAAACCACTGGGGCTGATGCCTTTTCATAACTACAAGGCATGGTTTCATTACAGATAGCTTATTACAGTAGCAGAAAACAAGAACCTTCCAAGAAGCTAAGTATGGTTAGTTCCACTTTAAAACTGCTTATCGTATGTCAGTGCAGTGGAACTACAAAAAATAATTGATAGTTAGAAACAGTTGCTTGGACCTCAGGCAGAGAAACATTGTAAAACACCCATGGTATAAGAAATGTTCTCATCCAAAGTATGAGAAATGTACCTTTATTCACTTATAACTTCAGAGTTTACTGTCAAAATTTGTTCAAACATAGAGAGTGACTCTGTGGACAAAAGAAGAAAAGGCAAAATAACCTACAACAAATTAATGAAGCTAGAGATTTGTGAAGATGCAAGTCAGTAATGAAGACTTGAATCTGAATACATCACAATTGGTAGCACTTGTTCTATATGTCTGTCTATGAATGGCAGCGTAAACTCAATGCTCTGTATAAGGGATCATCCATGAGAATTATTTAATTTAGATCTATCCTAAGCTATTAGAAGATGAAGATTTCTGCATGAATAGTTTGAACAAAGAAAATTATATGATTTATCATTATTTCCCAGTATCACTTATCAGTCCTTCTTCATAGTGATTACTTAATTTAAAAAATGATAATGATAATGGTGATGACAATGATAAAGCTAATCACAAACATTGCAATTGTTTGATCATATACTGAGTGCCGGAACCTTGAAAAGATTATTTTATTTGAAGTGGTGGGTGAGTGGGAGGTTGGGGTACCAGGTGGTGGGTATTATAGAGGGCACGGATTGCATGGA
>NC_081558.1:128629396-128657450 GCF_022355385.1 Mustela nigripes | reverse complement strand
GTGATCTCTCTCTGTCAAATAAATAAATAAAATCTTTAAAAAAAAAAGAAAAGAAAAGAAAATGAAAACAAACTACAGGCTGAGTAAAAAATATTTGCAAATTACATATCCCATAGATAAAATGTATTCAGAATATATGAAGAACTCTTAAAATCCCACAATCAGAAAACAAATAGTATATTTAAATGATTTGAACAAACAAAAAGAGATACAGTTGACCAAAAGTTACATGAGAATATGTGTGACCTTATTAGGCTTTAGGGAAATGCAAGTTAAAATTATAAGATGCTACTCCACACATATATTAGAATGACTAAATTAAAAAAGAAATACTTGTTAAGGGCTGGAAAGCATGCAGACAAAGTGGAGATCATAAATTGTTGGTGGGAATACAAAATGATATAGCCAGATAAATTGAAAACAATTTGGTGTTTTTTTAATTAGTTACACATAGACTTACCATATGACCCATAAATCTTGCTCCTGAGTATTTAGCCTTGATAATTAAAAACCAATGTTTACACAAACATCATTTGTAGTAGTTCTATTTATATTTTCCAAAACAAAATAACAGGTGGAATGAACCCAAATGTCCGTCAGAGGGTTAATGGATAAAATCAACTGTGCATATCTATAAAGTGGGATACTAATTAGCAACAAAAAAGACCAAACTGGTCATATGCGAGGTATTAGGCAGAGTGAGAAAAGCCAGTTTTAGGAAGTTATGTACTGTATGATTCCATTTGTATGACATTTGAAAAGAAAAAAAAAAAAGAACAAAAAGTCACCTATATAGAACAGGTGAGTGAGTGACCTATGTAGTGTTGGGGAGGGAGTAACCATAAAAGGCTATAACAGGAGAGTTCTATAGTGCTTTGGAACTGTTCTGTATCTTGATTGTGGTGGTGGTTACACAAATCCATATATACATTAAAATTTACTGAACTGTATATCAAGAGAAAAAGTCAATACTCTTACATAAAAATTCTAAGTATGAAAATAAAGAAATAAAATCAATACAAAAAATAAATATGTTAGCTTATTTTTTTAAAAAGCAAATAAACTTTTTGCTCTTATTTTTCAGTCTATTTTTAAAAGAAGAAACTTTGTATCAGCAACCCTGTCAGGACCCCTCTCACTCTTGAGAACTTTTCTGTATCTTCACTTAATAAACTTAATAAATTTCTATCTCTTTACTCACACACACACAAAAGAAAACCCAAAAGACTCCACCAAAAACTTGCTAGACTGATCAAGGAGTTCAGTAAAGTCACAGTATACAATATCAATGCACAATAATCTGTTGCATTTCCGTACCTCAATATTGAAGCAGCAGAAAGAAATTAAGAAAACAATCCAATTTACAATTGCACTAAACATAATAAGATACTTAGGAATATACCTAACCAATGTGAAAGACCTGTACCCTGAAAACCAAAATACTGACAAAAGAAAATGCAGATGACAGAAATAAGTGGAAAGAGAGTTCTGTGCTGGTGAGTTTTAAAAAAATGGATATTACTAAAATGTCTATAATATCCAAAGTAATCTACACATTTAATGAAATCCTTTTCAAAATACAGGAATACAAAATAAATACAACAGCATTTTTCATGGAACTAGAACAAAGAATCATAAAATCATATGGAATTACTAAAGACTTCAAATAGCGAAAGCAATCTTCAAAAAGAAAAAGATATCTGGAAACATCACAATTCCAGAATTCAAGTTATATTAGAAAACTGTAGTAGAAACCAGTATGGTTCTGGCACAAAAATAGACACATTGATCAAGGGAAAAGAATAGAAAACAAAGAAATAATTCCACAGTTAAATGGTTAAGTAATGTTTGGCAAAGCAGGAAGTAATAGCCAATGTACAAAAGACAGTTCTTTAACAAATGGTGTTGAGAAAACTGGATAATAGCAACAAAAATGAAAATGATCCACTTTCTTCCACCATACACAAAGATAAACTCAAAATGGATTAAAGACTAAGTTTGAGAACTGAAAACCTGAAAATCCTGGAAGAGAACACAGGCAGCAGTTTCTCTGATATTAGCTGTAGCAACTTTTTCTAGATAGGTCTCTGAGGTAAAAGAAACAGAAGGAAAAATCAACTATCAGGACTATATCAAAATAATCTTCTGCAAAGCAAAAGAAAATAATCAACAAAACTAAGACAGCATGACTGGCACAAAAATAGACATATATATTAAAGGAACAGAATAGAGAGTCCAGAAATGGACCTTCAACTCAATGGTCAACTAATCTTCAACCAAGCAAAAAAGAATAACCAATGGAAAACAAAAACAAAAACAAAAACAAACAAACAAACAAACAAAAAACAGTCTCTTCAATAAGTGGTGCTGGGAAAATTGGACAGCCACACGCAGAACAATGAAACTTGACTGTTCTCTTACACCAAACACAAGGATAAACTCAAAATGGATGAAATACCTAAATGTAAGACATGAACCCATCAAAATCCCAGAGGAGTACACAGGCAGCAACCTCTTCAACCTCAGCTGCAGCAACTTCTTGCAAGACACATCTCTAAATGCAAGGGAAACAAAAGCAAAAATGAGCTAATGGGACTTCATCAAGATAAAGAGGTTCTGTACAGCAAAGGAAACAGTCAACAAAACTAAGATGGAGAATAAATCAACAAAACTACAGAATGGGAGAAGAAATTCACATATCAGATAAAGGTCTGGTATCCAAGATCTATAAAGGTCTGGTATCCAAGATCTATAAATAACTTCTCAAACTTCTCAAACCCAAAGAACAATGAATGCAGTCAAGAAATGGACAGAAGACATGAACAGACACTTCTCCAAAGAAGATATCCAACAGATACATGAAAAAATGCTCCACAACACTTGGCATCAGGGAAATACAAATCAAAACCACAGTGAAATAACACCTTACACCAGTTACAATGGCTAAACTTAACAAGACAGGAAACAACAAATGTTGGCAAGGATGTGGATAAAGGAGAACCCTCTTACACTCTTGATGGGAATGCAAGCTGGTACAGCCACTCTGCGAAACAGTATGGAGGTTCCTCAAGATGTTAAAAAGAGAGCTACCCTAAGACCCAGCAATCACACTACTAGCTACTTATCCCAAAGACACAATGTAATGAAAAGAAGGGACACATGCACTTCAGTGTTCATAGCAGCAGTGTACACAAGAGCCAAACTGAGGAAGGGGCCCAGATGCCCTTCAACAGATGAATGGATAAAGAATATGTGGTTCATATACACAATGGAATATTACTCAGCCATCAGAAAGGATGAATACCTACCATTGCATTGAATGGTAAGAATACATCGAAAGGTATAAATACATACTTTGTATTGACATGGATGGAACTGGAAGGGATTATGCTAAGTGAAATAAGTCGATCACAGAAAGACAGTTATATGGTTTCACCCATATGTGGAACATAAGGAGTAGTGCAGAGGACCATAGGGGAAGGGAGGGAAAATTAAAGTAGGAGAAGCCAGAGAGGGAGATGAATGAGAGACTCTGGACTCTGGGAAACAAACCGAGGGTTTCAGAGGGGAAGGGAGTGGGAATGGGAGAATAGGGTAGACAGATGATGGGTATTGAGAAAAAAGGAAGAAAAATAAACTTCATATGTACATGTTGGAGTGAACATAAAATTATCATTTGAAATACAAACTGCAAGTTCTACCAATTACATAAATTTTAAAGTTGCATATTGTTTTCTCTTTTGCTTTATAAGGAAAGAGATACAGAAAATAATGCTCATCTCTAATTTAGAACATTATTTTTTAAGATTTTATTTATTTATTTGACAGAGAGAAATATCACAAGTAGGCAGGAAAGCAGGCAGAGAGAGGAGTCCCAATGCGGGACTCGATCCCAGAACCCTGGAATCATGACCTGAGCCGAAGGCAGAGGCTTTAACTCACTGAGCCACCCAGATGCCCCTAATTTAGAACATTTTTGATCACTTAACATCCATTAGAGTATATCACTTTTCAGAAATAATATAATACTGACTAATATATTTTGTAATCCATCATAAATACACTACAATTGTATATGACCAAATACTAGAAAGTACAAAGCAGTTGCATATGTTTAGAGTTCAGTGTATCTATAACATAAATATTATAAATGATACTAGATGAGATTTCTCTGTACCTATATGTGAAGGTAAGCTATCTATTTCTAATGTATTATTACAACAGCAAGAAAGAAGAAAATATACATTAACTTCTAAATGAATTGCTATATCAGGGAAGGTGAGGATTTATAAAATTATGTTAACCTTACCTTATGATATTTGATTATGTTCTGCTTGGGGGAGAAAATACTTTTAGTAGTAATATTTTGTGATTTTTTTATTGCAGTTTTGTTTTGTCTTATTTATTTCTTATGTTGCTTTCTGCTGGCAGACAGAAATGCCAATGAAACCACTGGGGCTGATGCCTTTTCATAACTACAAGGCATGGTTTCATTACAGATAGCTTATTACAGTAGCAGAAAACAAGAACCTTCCAAGAAGCTAAGTATGGTTAGTTCCACTTTAAAACTGCTTATCGTATGTCAGTGCAGTGGAACTACAAAAAATAATTGATAGTTAGAAACAGTTGCTTGGACCTCAGGCAGAGAAACATTGTAAAACACCCATGGTATAAGAAATGTTCTCATCCAAAGTATGAGAAATGTACCTTTATTCACTTATAACTTCAGAGTTTACTGTCAAAATTTGTTCAAACATAGAGAGTGACTCTGTGGACAAAAGAAGAAAAGGCAAAATAACCTACAACAAATTAATGAAGCTAGAGATTTGTGAAGATGCAAGTCAGTAATGAAGACTTGAATCTGAATACATCACAATTGGTAGCACTTGTTCTATATGTCTGTCTATGAATGGCAGCGTAAACTCAATGCTCTGTATAAGGGATCATCCATGAGAATTATTTAATTTAGATCTATCCTAAGCTATTAGAAGATGAAGATTTCTGCATGAATAGTTTGAACAAAGAAAATTATATGATTTATCATTATTTCCCAGTATCACTTATCAGTCCTTCTTCATAGTGATTACTTAATTTAAAAAATGATAATGATAATGGTGATGACAATGATAAAGCTAATCACAAACATTGCAATTGTTTGATCATATACTGAGTGCCGGAACCTTGAAAAGATTATTTTATTTGAAGTGGTGGGTGAGTGGGAGGTTGGGGTACCAGGTGGTGGGTATTATAGAGGGCACGGATTGCATGGAGCACTGGGTGTGGTAAAAATATAATGAATACTGTTATGCTGAAAATAAATAAAAAATAAATTAAAAAAAAAAGATTATTTTATATAATTCTAAAAATACACCCCCTAAGAGGATATTATTATCTTCTTTTTGTGGTAAAGAATAGTGATGCACAGAAAAGTTGAGTAGCATACCCAAAGTCAAATAACCATCATGTTAAAATTGCAATAATTAAAAAGTTACCTGTCTCTAAACCTAGGTTCCTTAACCTGATTCTTTTTAAGTGAACAGGTGAATGAATGAATGAATGCTATAAGTTCTAAAGATTTCTCTAGCTTCTGGTGTGTATTGGGGGAGGGGAGTGTACCTATTTCCTTACATACTTACAATGTTACAATTTAACACTCATAAATTGTCCATAAGAAGGAGAGATGTGCATTTATGCATTTAGTAGAAAAGTATTAGTCATTTTCCAGATATTTTCACATGTTCATCTTCAGCTGATCATTTATGACTTTTATATTCAGCACCAGAATGCACACTAGTCCATTCCACACAGACTCTGTCAGAATATTATGTAAGAAACTATTTAAGCAACCCATTAAAGTGACTGTAAGGACAAAGATTACAATATCACATGAACTTCTATTCATCTTGTCTCTTTGGGTCTACATCTTGGGTCAATTGGAAACAGCCCTATACCCTTTCTCCCCTCATCTTGGAAGTAATTTATATTTAATTTGCTCTGATACTTTCTTGGGAAAAAAAAACAGAAAACAGTGTTTGTTTTAATTTTATTTTACTGCAGTTTGGTTTTAAGTTTCATTTTAACTAGAGAAGAATATCACAATGAATCCTTTGTGTCCATACAATTCTATACATTTATCCTTAATCACCATATCATTTTAGAAATATCATTACCAAGACCATTTTAGAAATAATCCTTTCTATTGCTCCTATCCACAGCAATGGATAAAATATAAGTGCTACTCAAACTCAACGTTATCATGTTGTGCCACAGTTGACTATTTTAGGGGGGAAAAAAATCTCACCCAAATGGGCTCAGTGACATCCATTCTAGGGATTATAGAATTTGGTTCAGGGGCTATACCTTCTCTATAGCCACTCTTAAATGCAGAAGAGCAAAGCTTGACCATATTAATTGATCATTTTACCATGAAAACTAGGGTATTGAAAACATTTGAATAAGGATGGATAGGATTTATTGAAAACAGCAGGGAAGGCAGGGAAAAGGAGAGAGAAAAGGAGACAGAGAAAAATGCACAGCATTCAACTCACTGGTTTCATTTCATTCCTGAGGCTTGTCTATTCCAGGCCCTTCATTCTCCTTTCTTTTCATAACTAGGCCTTTAACTAAGCTAATGTAAATATATTTCCAACCAAGGAAACAGTATGAAAGAAAATAGTTGGAATGAGAAATAGAGAATTATCTAGATACTGAAATTATGTTTCAAATATGATGAAATGTAAATACAATGAATTGAAATTTTTTGAAATAATGTAAATATTTCAATATGTATTCTGGAAGATTACTTTGATGTTTTATATTTTGATATGCACATAATATATTTCATAAGGGTCATAATTAGCTATGCAAATTAGATATAATATTAAACTAAATATATGTGTTAAACTTAAGAATACATAGAGTCTTCATCCTCTAAATAACATGAGAAATTGATGTAGTTAAATAATTTAAAGAGTGTATTTCTGCTGCTGAAGATCTCAGAATAAAATTGGAAGAAAGTTTCAGCTTCATTAAACTGGGATTATTTTTTATAATATACTCATTATTTGCTTTCAAATTTACAGATGAACTTTCAGAAACCTCTAACATTTGCCATCATAGTCCAATTTATAGAAAACATTAGATCACAATACAAAATAAGTTTATTGCAATATAATTAAAAATTTGGTGATGGAAAAAAAACATAAAATGTATAAGTAGCATTTAACATAATCAGTGTGTAGTTAGAAATAGTTATTTTTTGTCATTTATGGCTTTAGATAAATTTAAAGAGAAAACATATCTTAGGTGATAATTTGCTGAACTAAAGATTTGCAGTGAGAATGACCCTGGCTTCCAAGGCATTTCTTTGTTCAAATCTAATTACTCTTCTTCTCTTCTTCATGCATAAAATAAAGTTATGATGAATTCAGTCTTTGAAATGATTTTTAGTTCTTAACAATGTTGATTCATAACTCTCCCAGGAGCTTCCTTGTTATCTGAAATTGGCCTCTGTACCCAGAAGGTAGAAAGAAACCAAAGAAAGAGGCAGGGCACTCCAAGTTGATAGGCGACAGTTTGTTTGTTTGTATGTTTGTTTTTCTTTTGTCAACCCCCAAAATTTTGCTTCCTTCTGTCTCTCGCTAATGAGAGTAAATGGCAACTCAGTTCTATTACTCAGATTTAAAACTTTGGTGTCATCTTTGATACATCTCTCTGCCCCTCCCTCTCTCTGATGCAAACTTTCTTTGAAGTATAGCTAAAATGCAACAGCCTCTTAAAATTATACTTGCTTCCATACTAGTCCCTTGTAGTTCTCATTAGTCCATAAAATTCAACCTCCCGTTTTCAGTTCAGAATGTGAAGAACTTGAAAATCATCACTTCTATCCTTATGGCTAGGCCAGAAAAAGATAGACAAACTGAAAATCAATGACTTATATTGCACCCATTGGAAAACTGAGGTCTTGGGCAAACAATCACTACAAAATCTTGAAAGACTGGTGGATGCAGAGAGTTGCAGTCAGAATCTGCTTAACTGGAGAAAAGTCCAATTAAATGGTAAAATTAAATAATTTCCAGAAGCCATATGTGAACAAGCTTCAGAACAGAAATACCTAGAAATCACAGACTTAAGGAGATCTTCATACATTTATGTGTTTTATTTTCATGAACCCCACCAGAGTTATAAAGATCCTCTTATGGCTCTGGTAGGAGTAGAATAGATATTGTGAATTATTCCTAGAGCATTATTAATAACAAAGGTTTTCTCTATAGAGGAAATATCTTACTAAGGCCTTATTCCACCTGGGGAAGCACATTTCTACCACTGCAGCCCCCAAAAGCATTCTTTTCTCATGGAAGAGGGAACATAAAACTGAGATATGTAGATGTACATCACAATATGGGGAAAGCAGACTTATCAAAAGATAGGCCCATAAAAGACAGACTTAGACATAAGCTTATAGAGTTCTTCTTACCTCCCACTTCTTGCTACCACATCAGCAGGGCTTCAGTATAATAATAGTAGGAGATGCAAGACACAGATGCTCCAAATTATAGTACTTAGGGAAGTCTGAATAAAAAGGGGGAACAGAAATAAGGACCTTAGAAGACTTTGAAGCTTCTGGCACTTACAGCCATAGCCAACATTGAAAACTAATTCATAACCAGCCTAACATAAATCTTAATGCTAGAGATCTTTTTCCTTCCATTTCTGTTACCTCATACAACCTGTTCAGCTTCTAGAATAAATTGCAAGACACTTCACACAAGAAAAAACATAAAAGAGGCAGGACAGTCATCAGAATCAAACTCTGACCTGACACAGATTTTGGAATTCTCAGAGAACTTTAAGTATCTGTGATAAATATGTTAAGAGCTATAACTGAAAACACACACAAACACAATGTGCAAAAATAATTCTATAATATAAGAAGGAATGTTGATACTGTAAGAATCAAAATGAAATACTAGAAATAAAAAAAATACTGTAACATAAATGAAGAGTTCCTTCAGTCAGTCATGAGTAGACTCAAATCGACCAAATTAAGAATCTGAGAGCTTAAGGACAGATCAAGAGAAATGTCCCAAACTGAAGTTAAAAAGGAAAATAGTTTTTTTACATAAAAGGACAGATGATGTAAAAACTGTGGAACAATTTTTAACACTGAACATACACATAATTGAATATCACATACCACATAGAGAGAATGGAGCAAAAGAAATCAAGAAGAAAAATACACTTTACCAAAAGAGAAATAAGGATGTAAATTAACATAGACTGACAGGAAACTATGAAAGTAAAACAACAACAACAACAACAACAAAAAGCTAGAGTGAAATATTTGATGTTAAAAAAATCTGAGGGGGCGCCTGGTTGGCTCAGTGGGTTAAAGCCTCTGCCTTCGGCTCAGGTCATGATCCTGGGGTCCTGGGATTGACCCACTTATTGGGCTCTCTGCTCAGCAGGGAGCCTGCTTCCCCCTCTCTCTCTGCCTGCCTCTCTGCCTATTTGTGATCTCTGTCTGTCAAATAAATAAATAAATAAAAATATTTTAAAAAATCTGAGAATTCTATGCCCAGAGAAATTATCCTTTGAATGTGAAGAATAAATGAAGAGCTTCTCAGACAAAAATTTATCACCAGCAGACTTTCTCTGAAAAAAAAAAAAAAAAGGTAAAAGAAGTTCTTTGGGGAGAAGAAAAATGTTACTCATCAGAAACTCAGATCAGGTGCCTTGGTGGCACAGTTGGTTAAGCCACTGCCTTCAGCTCAGGTCACGATCCCTCAGTCTCAGGATCAAGTCCTACATCAGTCTCCTAGCTCTGTGGGGAAGTCTGCTTCTCCCTCTGACCTTCTCCCTTCTCATGTGTTCTCTTTTTCTCTCTCAAATAAATAAATGAAATTTTAAAAGAAAAAGAAACTCAGGTCTACAAAAAGGAAGAAAGAACATCTGAGAAGGAATAATTGAAGGTAAAATAAAATATTGTAACTCTTTATTCATAATTCCCTAAAAAATATTAAAACTAAAAATAATAGCAATGTATCTATGATGATAGTATATGGCAAAATAAGATGGATAATAGATAGCAGTTCTACAAGAAATAGAAGGAAGTGAGATTATTCTGTCATATGACACAGGAACTAAATGTAAAGTGATATAATGTTATTTGAAAGTGGACTTAGATTAGTTAAAAACATTATCTTACAAACTTAGGGAAACCATTAAAGAAAACTAAGAAGAAAAAATAGACTTATGAAAAGTGCACAATTAAAACCTTCCAAAGAGGGGTGCCTGGGTGGCTCAGTGGGTTAAAGCCTCTGCTTTCGGCTCAGGTCATGATCCCAGGGTCCTGGGATCGAGCCCCGCATCAGGCTCTCTGCTCCGTGAGAAGCCTGCTTCCTCCTCTCTTTGCCTGCCTCTCTGCTTACCTGTGATTTCTCTCTGTCAAATAAATAAATAAAATCTTAAAAAAAAAAAACCTTCCAAAGAAATCCAAGAAATAAAAGAAAAAAAAAAGAAACAAAAAATGAAATAAATAATAGTTACACATGTGGTGGATATTAATCTAATTATATTAAAATCACTTTTAAGATTAATGGTCTAAATACAAAGATAAATTTTCTGAGTGGACTGGAAAATAAAAAAAGACCCAACTCCATGTTCTGTACAAAAAGACCATCTTTAACTTTTTAAAATTTTACTTCAAGTGTAGCTAACATATAGTGTTATACTAGTTTCAGGTATACAACTGACACCTGATACCTATACAGTGATAAAGCAGTTCCATATATTACTCAGTGCTCATCAAGATAACTCAATCTCCTTCATCTATTTCACCAACCCCTACCCACCTCCCCTCTGGTAACTATATGTTTCTTCTCTATAGTTAAGAATCTGTTTTTTAGGGATGTCTGAGTGGCTTAGTCAGTTAAGCAGCTGACTTCAACTGAGGTTATGATTCCAGGGTTCCAAGGTCCCAGTCCTGCATGGGCTCCTTGCTCAGCAGGAAGTCTGCCTTTCCTTCTGCCTTTGTCTGCTGCTACCCCTGCTGTGCACTTTCTCTCTCTCTCTAGCAAATGAATAAAAATCTTTTTTAAAAAATCTAGTTTTTGGAGAGAAAAAAATCTTTAAATTTCAGTTCTTAGATAGTTTAAAACTGCCAAATACTACCAGAGAGATGCTTCTTGTTCCCTGATATAAAATAAACCTCATCATCATTCCCCATAATTCTAGTCTCCTTTTTTTCTTATCATAATACTTATTTTCACTTGCTACATATGTGTATATGTGTACATATATGTGTTTGTGTGTGTTTAATATCTCTCTCCCAACAGCACATGTAATTCATGAGAAAATTTTTTTCTGTGTGTGCACTGCTTTGACTCTAGAGTCTAGAGCAGTCCTAGCATAAGAAGATATTAGGAATATTCTTTGAATCAGTGAGTGAATTATATTAAATGTCCTAAATAACACCCTTACAGGTCGCCTGGGTGGGTCAGTTGGTTAAACATCTAATCCTGATTTCAACTCAGGTCATGGTCTCAGGGTGGTGAGATGGAATCCTACATTGGCTCTTGAGGGAGTCTGCTTGAGATTCTTTCCCTCTTCCTCTGCCCCTCCTCCCACTCACGCTCTCTCTGTCTCTCTCTATCTAAAAATAAATAAATAAATTATATACATGTATATATAACATATCATGTATATATGTATATATGTATACCCTTGATACATGTATATATGTATATACATATATATATATACACGTATATGTGATATATATCATATATACATATATATAAAATACCATTTCCCCTAAAAAATGAAATTAAAAAAATATCTATAATTTGAAAAATACTGACCAACATGGGTGTCAAAGGTAACATAAGTAAAAATGTAAATGAATTATTAGTACTCTAAAGTAACAAATATACACAACTAAATATGTAAAATAAAATAAATATTTGTGATGCAGTTATTTCAACTTATAAAAGTATAGACTATAAACAATCCCATTTATAGATATGCAGACTGGAAATTAAAAAGAAAAACTGACTTTATTATTTCTACCTCTCATCTCATACTAATCTACTAAGCTTTTTTGAACTTTGTTATGACATGTGGCTTATTGATCCATAAAGCACTCACCATCCAAAAAAAATGTATATATATATATATATGTATTTCCTTCTTTAATACACACAACATCTACAAGGGAATTTTTCTGATATTTAAAGATATCAGAAACTGACATACATAGTATACAATTTCAGATTCTACTGTGATTTATACTGGCTTTATTCCAACTTTATTTTGATCTATGTTTACAGTGTTAGAAATGAAATTCAATACTTTGCCTCAGATATAAAGTTTATTAACTATCTTCAAACTCAAGGCACATTATTTGGTAGACCTAAATGCTGCTAGCCACAATCTTTTTGAATTGATATATGTGACTAAGAACTCCTCCATGGACTGCTCATTCATAGAAAGAATTCTCAGGTGCTATTTGGAGGAATATTTAAATTTCAAAAAGAACTGGTAAGTTGTTGCCTTGCCATTTAGTATCTTAGGAAAATTATTCATATGAAATCTTTAAGATATATTCCTTTATAATTTTATAAATTTAATATGTATCCCCATACAAGCTCAGCTGTAAAGCCATCGAATGCTAATAGTTTTGATTTACCAATTTTTCCTTTTTTTTTTAGGAAGAGGTAATTACATCATGAGAATAACAAGTTACTTTGAGTGGATGCTCCTGATTTATCTTTAGAGAACTCAATAATAATTTAAAAATTAATGCTATATCACCAGTTATCTACTCTGGCCCTTCCATGGTCATACAATTCTTTAGTGGCCCATTAAAAAAACACACAAAAATAACCTCTAGGTCTACATACAATTTACTTGAACTCTGGGAGTTCAGGGAGTTTATAAGATTGCTTTTCCCCAAGTTGTTTTAGAAATTCTCAAAGAGATATTTACATAATCCACAAAAATGTCCTGATTTCCCCTTGTCACACTTACCTAGTCATCTAATCTTAGACAATCACTAGGTTTACCACGGATCATATTTTGCCAAATCATAACTATCTTAACAAACTGATAATGTTTTTTAGAAAGGTCACTGTGTCAAAGTAGCAATCAGGTCAAAGGTATTACCATGTATTTTGGCATAATTAGAAAGAAACTAGAATCAAAAGACTTAAAATAGGTAATTTTAATTAAGCCATTAACTTCTATGTCCCTTTTCCAGAAAACAATCTTGATTTTTGCCCTCAAATCAGTGGAGTTTTTATTAAGAGTTTATTTCCCACCAACAACAATCATTTCCAAAAATACAAATTAAACATAACATGATTTCAAAGGAGAATGTGAGCTTCAGGAAAAATATCTAACAATTTCTGGCAAATTTTAGGCATAAACACAGTTATCCACAATAATGTAATGAACTCTCTCCCTGTCCATTACCCGGTTTCAATAATGATCAGATCATAGTTGATGTTGTTTCATCTGAATCCAGATGTAACTCCCAACTTCAACCACTAACAAGGTTATTTGAGCCTAATATCAGACACAATATGACTTCATCCATTAATGTTTTGTGTGTGTCTTTAAACAACAAGGAATCAATTGGAGGAAAATACCATTTGATTTTGTTGATATTAGTAATTACTGAGTATAGACTGAGTATATATTACTGAGTATAAGTTTCCAACTCCTTTGGGTAAATACCACAGTTCACAATTGTTGGGTCATATGCTTAATTTTGCAAGAAACTAACAAACTGGCTCCCAAAGTAGCTATACATTATGTATTCCTACCATCAAAAATGAGAGTTCTTGTTTCTCCACATCCCTGGCAGTAGTTGGTATTCTAAGTGTTCAGGATTTTGACCATTCTAAAGTGTGTGGTGGCATCTAACTGTTTTAACTTGCCATTTCTAAGTGACATACGATGTTGAGAACTCTTTCATATGCTTATTTGCTATCTATATGCCTTATTTTAAGGTATTTGTTTAGATATTTTGTCCACGTTTTAATTGATTTTCTATTATTATTATTGACTTTTAAGGTTTTTTTTTTATATTGGGATAATAGTCTTTTCTTAATTATGTCTTTTGCAAAAGTTTTCTCCCAGTTTATGGCTTGTCTTCTCATTCTCTTGACTATGTCTCTCACAGAAAAGTTTTTTTTTGTTTGTTTGTTTGTTTGCTTTTGTTTTTCACAAAGTACAGTTCATTATTTTTTTCTTTCATGAATAGTGCCTTTGGAGTTATATAAAGAAAGTCAATATCAAACCAAGTTTATCTGGATTTTCTCCTATATTCTTCTTAGAGTTTTTAGTTTTACATCTTACATTTAGTCTGTGATTCACTTTGAGTTAATTTTTGTGAAATATATGATTTGGGTTGAGATATTTTTTGTATGTGGATACACAGTTGTTCAGCATTTGTTGAAAAGACTATCCTTTCTCCATTGTAGTCCCTTTATTCCATTGTCAAAACTTAGCTAGCTATATTTGTGTGGGTGTATTTCTGGGCTCTCTTCTGTGCTATTGATCTGTTTAACTATTCTTTCACCAATAATTCACTTACTTGATAACTGGAAATTTACAGTATGTCTTGAAGTTGGGTGGTATCTTTATTTTTTTTACTTCATTTTTTCCTTCAATAATTGTGTTATTGACTATTCACAGTCTATTGCCTTTATATATAAACATTAACATCCAGTTTTTTTACATATACAAAATAACTTGCTATGATTTTTTGGCTTATTGCATTAGCTGGGACTTAGAGTACAATACTGAAAATGAATAGTCAGGGGGACATTCTTGCCTTCTTCCTGGCCTTTAAGATTTTGTTTGTATCTTGTATTTTGTATATTGTATATTTATGTGTGTCCATGTATATTGTAAATATGAGATATTTTTTCTACCTCTAGATGGTACTGATAAGATTAATTTGTAAAAGTCCTCTATTTAGTTGAGTTAAAGGTAAGCACTTTAAGAATTGGACATTCTCAATCTCAGAAAGATAGAAACTAATTCAAATGTATAACAAGTTCACGTTATCTGGGAAAATAGATGGTATTAAAGCTAATTAAAGTTTGTTTTAATTAAAATAGATATGTCTTAAATTATCAGCATTACATATAAAACTTTTATTCTGTGTATGCTTGCTGAGAGTCAAACAAGTTCACATTATCTCCATTGCAACATTTTTAAGGAAAAAAAAACTTGAACTTATCTATTGTACTATGAGGTTCTATGAGGTTTTATGGGTAATATAAGAACAGAAACAGAGGCAAACTATTTTAGTAAGTATAATTAAAGCTATTGGAAGCAATGAGGGAAACAACTAGATAATGCAAGGAAAGTTAGACTAGTTAGAGAGGGAAAACTTAGGACCGAAGCTGATTTTATGTAAAAATGAATGTTTTAGAAATTTGTGAGAAGGAAACCTTTGGAAAGGAATCTTGTGCATGATTATGGGTAATGGTACATAAAATTTATTAAGGAGTGATTGACACCTGGGGAAGAGTAGAGAGAAAAAAAAAGCAAGGTTAGGCAGAAGTTGAACAGTGATACAGTATCAACAGAAGCCTTAACTGAGTCTCTGAGAAGTTCCAAAAGTTGGATTAACCATTGGAACCATCTTAAATAAGGCAATAGGACCTTATAAATCACTGGATGTGATCACCTGGGAAGAGGGCAGGACATTGGAGGCACAGCTGTGTTCAGTACAGGCAATCCCGTGGTATCTGAAAATTGAGAGCGTTGCTGGCATCCCACAGCTGAAGGTCCTTCCTTTCTAATGGAAACTTTGATCACATTTCAACCTCTACCATAAGAACACAGATCCATGGAGGGCCCTGGAGGACCTTTCCCCAATAAGTGTATATCAACAGGTGAGTGATAGAAAGGAAAATGGACGGATTCCATATTTTTTTAATTCATCTTGTTGGAATAAATGAGTTTTAATATCAGAAGAACATGGGTATAAGACTGTAATTGAGTTTCCCCCCCTATTAAAATGACAGTCTTTTTAAGACTATTGGTATAAATTGTAAATAAAATTTTTTATTTATCTTGAATAAGTTTAAAAATCAATCTAATGTGTGTAGAAAATAAAATATCTGTGATTTATCTTTATTAGGGCTTCAGAAAATGGAATCTTCTCAATATGGAAAAAAAAGAATCTGTTTGTTAACAACTATATAACTTTCTGAATTTGCCTTTTGCCATCTTGCTAAATAATTAAGTTTTGTAATGCTCCTATTTAGGCATTTTCCTTAAAATCTGATTTTTAAGACAAAATTCTCAAAATTCAACTTATAAATAAGGACTTTTTGATTAAATAGGCTTGTATATTTGGTATGTCAAATTACATGGGAATTATTATCAAGTAATGATAAACCTTCTTAGGTTATAGTATATTGTGAACACCATCATTGTTCCAGAATTCCCTAAGGTTTTAATATGTCCTGGCATAATTATTGAGGTGTTGTGTGTCACAGAAATAACCAAATTTCCTTGTCAATTGCATTGTAATGAATCATGGCCATCTTTGAGTCTTGTCATATACAGTTACTCTTTTACTCTAATGCTTCTACAAATATGTTTCTGCCTTAAAGAAATTCATAGATTATTTTTTTTATAAGTAACATTTTTATTAAAAAACAAACCTGTGTTTTCCAAAAGCACAAAAATTAGTAAGAAGAGGGGTGCTATTTTTTAAAAATTAACATATAATATATTATTTGTTTCAGGGGTAAAGGTCTGTGAATCATCAGTCTTACACAATTCACAGCACTCTATATAGCACATACCCTTCCCAGTGTCCATCACTCAACCACCCTATCCGTCCTTCCACCCCACCCCTAGCAGCCCTTAGATAGATTTCTGAGGTTAAGAGTCTTTTATGGTTTCTCTCCCTCACTGGTCCCATGTTGTTTCATTTTTCCCTACCTTCCCCACACAACACCCCACACTGCCTCTTAAATCCCTCATATCAGAGAGATCATATGATAATTATCTTTCTCTGATTGACTTTTTCAATTAGCATAATATACTCTAGTTCTATCAACATCATTGTAAATGGCAAAATTTCGAGTTTTTGGTGACTGCATAGTATTCTATTATGTTGTGTGCGTGTGTGTGTGTGTGCACATGTGTGTGCTATATCTATATATCTATATATCTATATCTATGTAGATATAGATATGCCAAATATTCTTTATCCATTCATTTCTTTATAGACAATCTGGGTTCTTTCCATAGTTTAGCTATTCTGTACATTGCTGCTATAAAAATTTGGGTGCACATGCTCCTTCAGATTACTACATTTGTATCTTTAGGGTACATACCCAGTAGTGCGATTACTGGGTGATAGGTTAGCTCTATTTTCAACTTTTTGAGGAACCTCCACACAGTTTTCCAGAGGGGCTACATCAGCTTGCATTCCCATCAGCAATGTAGGAGGATACCCCTTTCTCTGCATCCTTGCCAATATTTGTCATTTCCTCACTGATTAATTTTAGCCATTCTGACTGAGGTGAGGTGGTATGTCACTGTGTTTTTGATTTGTATTTCCCTGATGCCCAGTGATATTGAACAATTTTTCATGTGTCTGTTGGCCATTTGGATGTCTGATTTCAGAAATATCTGTTCATGTCTTCTGTCCATTTCTTGATTGGATTATTCGTTCTTTGGCTGTTGAGTTTGATAAGTTCTTTACAGATTTTGGATACTAGCCCCTTACCTGATATGTCATTTGCAAATATTTTCTCCAATTCTGTTGGTTATCTTTTAGTTTTGTTGACCATTTCCTTTGGCGTGCAAAACCTTTTGATCTTGATGAAGGCAGAATAGTCCATTTTTGCCTTTGTTTCCCTTGCCTTTGGCAATGTGTCTCAGAAGGAGTCAATGTGGCTGAGGTTGAAGAGGTTGTTGCCTGTGTTCTCCTGAAGGATTTTGATGGATTCCTGTCTCAGATTATGTAGTTCATTCATTTTGAGTCTCTTTTTGTGTGTGCTTTAAGGAAATGGTCTAGTTTCATTTTTCTGCATGTGGCTGTCCAATTTTCTCAACACCATTTTTTGAGGAGACTGTCTTTATTCCACTGGACATTCTTTCCTGCTTTGTCAAACATTAGTTGACCATAAGTTGGGGGTCCATTTCTGGGCTCTCTATTCTGTTCCATTGACCTATGTGTCTGTTTTTGAGCTAATACCATACTGTCTTGATGATTACAGCTTTTAAATAGAGCTTGAAGTCTAGAATTGTAATGCCACTGACTTTGGCTTTCATTTTCAACATTCCTCTGGCTATTTGGGGTCTTTTCTGGTTCCATATAAGTTCTGGGATTATTCTATTTCTTTGAAAAAAAATTATGGTATTTTGATAAGGATTGCCTTAAATGTGTAGATTGCTTTAGGTAGCATAGATGTTTTCAAAGTATTTGTTCTTCCAGTCCATGAGCATGGAACATTTTTTCCATTTCTTGTGTCTTCCTCTATTTCTCTCATGAGTACTTTCTAGTTTTCTGAGTAGAAATTCTTTGCTGCTTTGGTTAGGCTAATTCCTAGGTATCTTAAATGATTGGATGCAGTTGTAAATGGGATTGACTCCTTTATTTCTTTCTTCTGTCTTGCTGTTGGTGGATAGAAATGCAACTGGTTTCTGTGCATTTTTCATACCCTGACACTTTACTGAATTCCTATATTAGTTCAAATAGTTTTAGGATGGAGTCCTGGGTTTTCCAAATAAAGTATAATAATATCATTTGCAGAGTGAGAGTTTGACTTTTTCTTTGCTATTTCAGAGGCCTTTTATTTCTTTTTCTTGTCTGATTGCTGAGGCTAGGACTTCTAGTACTATATTGAATAGCAGTGGTGATAGTGAACATCCCTGCCATGTTCCTGACCTTATGGGAGTAGCTCTCAGTTTTTTCCCCATTGAGGATGATATTTGCTATGGGTTTTTCATAGATGGCTTTGATGATATTGAGGTATGTACATTCTATACCTACACTGGGAAGAATTTTGATCAAGAAAGGATGCTGTACATTTTCAAATGCTTTCCAGCATCTATTGAGAGTATCATATGGTTCTTGTTCTTTCTTTTATTAATGTATTGTATCACATTGATTGATTTGCAGATGTTGAACCAGCCTTGTAGCCCAGGAATAAATCCCACTTGGTTGTGGTAAATAATCCTTTTAATGTATTGCTGGATCCTATTGGCTGTTTTTTGGTAAGAATTTTTTCATCTGTGTTCATCAGGGATATTGGTCTGCAATTCTCCTTTTTGATGGGGTCTTTGACTGGTTTGGGGATCAACATAATGCTGGCCTCATAAAATGCCTTTGACAGTTTTCCTTCCATTTCTGTTTTTTGGAAGAGTTTCAAAAGAATAGGTATTAGTTCTTTGTTAGATGTTTGGTAGCATTAACCAGGAAGCTGTCTGGCCCTGGGCTCTTGTTTTTTGGGGAGATTTTTATGACTGCTTCGATCTCCTTACTGGTTATGGGTCTGTTCAGGTTTTCTATTTCTTTCTGGTTCAGTTTTGGTAGTTTATACATCTCTAGGAATGCATCCATTTCTTCCAGATTGTCAAATTTGCTGGTTTATAGTTGCTCTTAGTATGTTCTTATAATTGTATTACTTTGGTGTTGGTTGTGATCTCTCCTCTTTCATTCATGATTTTATTGATTTGGGTTATTTCTTTTTTTCTTTTTGATAAGTCTGGCCAGGTGTTTATCAATCGTATTAATTCTTTCAAAGAACCAGCTCCTCATTTCGTTGATCTGTTCTATTGTTCTTATGGTTTCTATTTCATTAATTTCTTCTCTGATAATTATTATTTCTCTTCTCCTTCTGGGTTTATGCCTTCTTTGCTGTTCTCTTTCCAGCTCCTTTAGAAATAGGGTTAGGTTGTGTACTTAAGAACTTTCTTGTTTCTTGAGAAAGGCTTGTATTGCTATATACTTTCAGGACTGCATTTTCTGTGTCCCAAAGATTTTGAACAGCTGTGTTTTTTGGCCTGAGCAGATTGCTTAGCCTGGACCCTGGCAAGGGCAGTGCAATTCAACCTCCAACAAAGACATTTGTGTTGTGTTTTCTGCTCAGTTTTTTCTCTTGGTAGCTTTTGTTCCCTGAATGCTGTATTGCTTCAGTGGATGGGAATGAAAATGGTTGCTTCCCAATCTCTGGCCCCATAAGAGCTGAGCACTCAGGGCCCCACTCCTCAGGGCACCCTCAGAGAAAAGCAGTCAATCATGCCTTTCTCCCTGGTCTCTGTGTGCCCTCTGAGCTTACCCAGCTTGTGATTGAGCATTTCTATGTCTGCTGCACAGCCCTGTTTGAAGTCTCCAAACCCAGCCAATTCCTGAAGTGCTCTCCTGTGTTGTTCCTCCAAGAGGAGGAAGGAGGGAGTCTCTCCAGATCTGCTACTTGTGGAGTCCCCCCTCAAAGAGCAGTGACCTAGGGGCGCCTGGGTGGCTCGTGGGTTAAAGCCTCTGCCTTCAGCTCAGGTCAAGATTCCAGGATCCTGGTATCGAGCCCGTCGGGCTCTCTGCTCAGCCGGGAGCCTGCTTTCTCCTCTCTCTCTCTGCCTGCCTCTCTGCTTACTTGTGATCTCTGAAAAAATAAATAAATAAAATCTTAAAAAAAAATAAAAAAGAGCAGTGACCTAACTCTGCCTTGGATCACTGTTTAGGGTAACTCTGAGCTAAGAGCCCACTCCTCTGCTCTATCTCTGCAGCTGGCTTCCCTGGTCCAACACCTGGGAGCTGTGTCACACTCAGATACCCCTGGTATTTTTGTAACCCCACAGGTCGTGAGACTACACTGTTCCTGGGAAGGCTCCGCGCCATGCTTAGCCTCTGGAGTGACATCCCTCAGTGGAGCAGACTTCTAAAAGTTCTGATTTTGTGTTCCGCTGCTCTAACACATGCTGAGAGCTTGTCTCTTCTCCCCCTACCTTCCCCCCATGGCATGGTCTATCTTTCAATATGTTGCTTCGGATTCCCTTCTCCACATGTCCTACCTTCTGGAAAGTGGTTGATTTTCTGTTCCTAGAATTGCTGATCTTCTTTTCTTCTATCTCCTATTGAGTTTGTAGGTGTTCAGAATGATTTGATAACTATCTAGGTAAACTCCTGGGACCTGATGATATTTAGGTCTCCTACTCCTCTTCCATCTTGTTTCTCATCCTCCTGATAAGTGAATTCTTAATCCCCTTCACCTTCACCTATTTAACCCTCCCCCACCCACCATCCTCTGGTAACCAGCATTCTCTATTGTTAAGAATCTGCGTGTTATTTTTGGTTTATATAATTTTTTAAATTCAATTTCTTAAATTCCACATATGAGTGAAATCATATGATATTCGTTTTGCTCTGACTCTGTTATTTCCTCTATTGGTCTCTTGTGGTTTGATGGCTTTCCTTAATAATATACTTGAATAACTTCATCTTCATTTTTTTTTTTTGTATATCTATTACCAGTTT
Source organism: Mustela nigripes (assembly GCF_022355385.1). Classification (NCBI taxonomy): domain Eukaryota; kingdom Metazoa; phylum Chordata; class Mammalia; order Carnivora; family Mustelidae; genus Mustela; species Mustela nigripes. The sequence continues at coordinate 128,635,936 of NC_081558.1, read as the reverse complement.
TTGATTTGTGGTTACCATTAGATTTATATATAACTTCTTATGCATATAGCAGTCTATATTAATTTGATGGTCACTTAAGTTTGAATCCATTCTAAAAGCACTAAATCTTCACTATCCCCCCTTTTAGATATACGGTATCATACTTTGCACTCCTTTAACCTATGAGTTTTTTGACTAATTTTTATAGATATAGTTAATTTACTGCTTTTGTGCTTCCTACTTTACTTACTCCTGCTTATGATCTTTCAGTTCCACTCAAAGAATCCTGTTTAACATTTCTTCTAAGGCTGCTTTATTAGTGATGGTTCCTTTAATCTTTAGCTTGGAAATCTTTGTTTCCTTCTATTCTGAATTATAGCCTTCCTGGATAAAATATTCTTTCTTTTTATTTTTTTTTAAATTAACCTGATGTATTATTTGCCCCAGGGCTATGAGTCTGTGAATCATCAGGCTTACACATTTCACAGCACCCACCATAGCAAATACCCTCCCCAATATCCATAAACCAGCTTGATTGCAGATTTTTTTTCTCTCATTGCTTTGAATCTTTTTATTTATTTATTATTTTTTAAAGTATTTATTTATTTATTTATTTATTTATTTGACAGACAGCGGTCACAAGTAGGCAGAGAAGCAGAGAGAGAGAGAGGAGAAAGCAGACTCCCCGCCAAGCAGAGAGCCTGATACAGGACTCAGTCTCAGGACCCTGAGATCATGATCTGACTGAAGGCAGAGGCTTAACCCACTGAGCCACCCATGCGCCCTCTCATTGCTTTGAATATATCCTGCCACTCTGTTCTGGCCTGTAAAATCAGTTGCTGGCCTTATGGGGTTTCCCTTGTATGTAACTGTTTTCCTTTATTGCTTTTTAAATTCTGTTTTTATTACCCTTTTTGCCATTTTAGTTAGTATGTGTTTTGGTATGAACTTCAATAAGTTTATTTTGTTGAGACTTTTCTGTGCCTTCTGGATATGGATTTGTCTCCTTTCCCAGATTTGAGAGGTTTCCAGCTACTATTTCTACAAATACATTTTCTCCCCCTCTTCTCTCTCTTCTCTTTCTGAGAAAGTGTTATAATGTAAATGTTATTATGCTTGATGGTGTCACTGAGTTCCCTAAGTCTTTTCTCATTTTAAATTACTATATTACCTTTATGTTGCTCAGTTGATTGATTTCCATTACTTTATTTCCAGGTCAATGATCCATTCTTCTGCTTCCTCTAGTCTACTATTTATTCCCTCTAGTGTATTTTTAATTTCAGTTGAGTTCATCTCTGATTCGTTCTTTTTTATATTTACTCTGTCTTTATCATGAGTCTTACTGAGAGCCTTTACTTCTTTCTCAAGTTCAGTTAATATATTTCTGAATATTACTTTTTTCTTTTTTTACAGAATTCTCATATTGCTCCTACCCACTGCCAATCTCCCCCATTATCTTTTTAAAAATCATTCTATCTTACTTTATTTTCATCATGTTAAGTGTACTTTTTAATCCACATGCCCTATTTCATCCATTCTTCACACTCCTCCCATCTGGTAGTCATCATCAGTTCTCTATAGTTAAGAGACTTTTTCTTGTCTTGTCTCTCTCTCTCTCTTTTTACCTTCTTAATTTCCTTTACTCATTTGTTTTGTTTCTTAAATTTCACATATCCATGAAACATGTAGAATTTGTTTTTCCCTGAATTATTTTACTTAACATTATACTCTGTGACTCTATTCATGTTGTTGCATATGGCAAGATTTCATTCTTTTCTTTTAAAGATTTAGTTTATTTATCTGACACACACAGAGAGAGAAGAGAGCGAGAGAGATAACACAAGTCAGGAGGAGGGGGAGAAGCAGACTCTCAGCCTAGCAGGGAGACTGTTGCAGGTCTCAATCCCAGGAGACCTGTGATGATGACCTGACCAAAGGCAGATGCTTAATGACTGGGCCGCCCAGATGCCCAAAGATTTCATTCCTTTTTAATGGCTAAATAATATTATTTATATTCTTCTTTATCTATTCATCTATCAATGGACATTTAGGCTGTTTCCATATTTTGGCTATTGTAAATAATGCTTATAAATATATTTGTGCATGTATCCCTTTGAATTAGTATTTTGTATTTTTTGGGTAAATACCCAGAAGTGTGATTACTAGATTGCGGAGTAGTTCTATTTTTTTTTTTTTTTTTATTTATTTGACAGACAGAGATCACAAGTAAGAGAGGAAGGGAAGCAGGCTCCCTGCCAAGCAGAGGGCCCAATGCGGGGCTCAATCCCAGGACCCTGAGATCATGACCTGAGCTGAAGGCAGAGGCTTTAACCCACTGAGCCACCCAGGTGCCCCCAGAGTAGTTCTATTTTTAATTTTTTGAAAAACCTCCATACAGTTTTCCAGTGCCTATACCAATTTACATTCCCACCAACAGTGCAAGAGGGTTCTTCCCCCCCTGCCCCACATATCACAAACACAAACACTTACCATGTTTTGTTACTGATTTTATCCAGTCTTTTTTTTTTAAATTTATTTATTTTTATGTTAGAGAGAAAGAGGGTACAAGCAGGGGGAATAGCAGGCAGAGGGATAAGCAGATTTCCTGCTGAACAAGGAGCCTGATGTGAGACTCAATACCAGGCTCCTGGGACCATGACCAAACTGAAAGCAGACATTTAACTGGCTGAGCCACCCAGGCTTCCCTATTTTAGCCATTCTGACAGGTGTGAGGTGATATCTCATGGTGGTTTTGCTTTGTATTTCCCTATTTACGAGAGATGTGGAGCATCTTTTTTTGTGTGCCCATTGACCATCTGTATGTCTTCATTGGAGCAATATCTTTTCATGTCTATTGCTCATTTTTTAAAATTACATTATATGTTTTGGGGGTATTGAGTTGTATCAGCTTTTTAAAATATTTTTGATACTAATTCTTTATTGAATATATCATTTGCAGATATCTTGTCCCATTCAGTAGATTGTCTTTTTGTTTTGTTGACAGTTCCCTTCACTATACAGAAACATTTTGTTTTGATATAGTCCCAGTAGTTTACTTTTGTTTTTATTTCCCTTTCCTGAATAGATATATCTAGAAAAATGTTGTACAGTTGATGTCAGAGAAATTAGAGCCTATGCTTTCCTCTAGTATTTTTCTAGTTTCAAGTCTCATATGTAGGTCTTAAAGCCATTTCAAGTTTATTTTTGTGTATGGTGTAAGGAAGTGATCTAGTTTCATTCTTTTGGCTGGCTTTCTGGGGGAGGTGACTTCCAGGTTTTTTGGTCAGTCTTACGTGGGTTGAGTCCAGCTGCTTCCTATCAAGGGGTTGGGCTCTGTGGAAACTAGTTTTACAGGTTTTGTTCTCTGGAGGTTTTTGTTCTTTGGCAGCTTTTTGTGGCTTGTTGGAGGTTTAGTGGAAAGCAAACTGCACCCAGATCTCCATCTCAGAGAGAAGCCTCAGTCTGCTCCCCTCTGGGTGGTCCAGAACACACAGACTCTTCCTCTGCAAACTCCACTGGACCATGCAACCTCCACAGGCAGTACACGTCCCCAGCCACCATCTTAGGGGTCACCGAAAGGACCTACTTGTCTCTGCACCCCTGTGCCACTAAAACCAAGAGCAATATTGGTCCAGGGAGCCTGCTTCCAGTGATTGCCTTTGCTGGGACTGCTGTCTGGGGTCCAGACTATCCTAGAGATCCCCACCAGAGATAGCATGCTGAGATTTTCATGCCCAGGCTGGGAGTATTCAGACTCTCTGCTGATCCTAGAGACCACTGGCTAATGCCCCCATGGAGCACTCTCAGGCGAATGTGGGGAGCGCAGTTCAGACCCTGCTACAGTGCGCATGCAGAGTGCAAAAGGCTGTGGTTCTAGAGAGCACTGACTGGAGCACACATCAGAGTCCCTCATACACACTGGCAGGAGTGTGCCTAGCCTAGAGCTGGTGCAAGCAGCGAAAAGCCAAGGACTTATGGGCCATGGCCTGAAAGCTTCGCAACACTCTCTGGCATTAGTGGTTCCCGGCAATGGTCGTCCTGGGTCCGTGGGTTTCGGCCCATGCCTGTGACCGCCTGTTTCCACCAGTTGCCTCTTAAGATCTTTTGCTCTTTTTGAGTGCTTTTAACTAGACTCCAAGTTAATGCTGATTCCCAATTACAGGGTACTCTCGTATTGGGGTATTATATTCCAATGGTTAGCTTCTGGTGGCTCCCTCCCCCTCCTGTTTGTCCTCCAATATCAGTCCAATTCCCACTCTGCTTTACCTCTCCACTGGAGTCTTCTGCCCCCATAGAGATCCAGAAGTGGATAATACTACATCTCAGGCTGATTTCATGGGTATTCAGAGTGTTCTGGTAGATGATTAGCTCACTTTAGGGGACCAGTTGAAACAGGGTCTCCTACTTCTCTGCCATCTTGACCCAGGCTCTGATTTTTTTTTTTTTAATTGATCAATTCATTGTTTAGTTTAACCTCCATGTTTTTGTTCTCTTACAAAATTTTTTTCTTGTGATCAGTTTGTAGTTTCATAGCATTATGATCCAAAAATATGCATGGTATGACTGACTTTTCTGAAACTTGTTTTGTGTAATCTGTTCTGGAGAATGTTCTGTATGCACTTGAAAAGAATGTGTATTCTTTTGTTTTTTAGATGAAATGTTCTGAATAGGTCTGTTAAATCCATCTGGTCCAGTGTGTCATTTAATGCCAGTGTTTCCTTTGTGATATTTTGTTTGGATGATCTATTAATGGAAATGGGGTGTTAAAGTCCCTTACTGTTACTGTATTTCTATCAGTTCTTTTCTGTTTGTGATTGTTTTATGTATGTGGGTGCCCCTATGTTGGCAGTGTACATATTTACAATTGTTATATCCTCTTGTTGAATTGTCCCCTTTTATTATAAGTGTCCTTCTTTGTCCTTTGTTATTGTCTTTGTTTTAAAATTATTTTGTCTGATATAAGTATTGCTACTCTGACTTTCTTTTGACATCCATTTGCATAATAAATGTTTCTCCAATCCCTCATTTTCAATCTCCAGGTATGTTTTGGTCTAAAATGATTCTCTTATAGGCAATATATAGATGGGTCTTTTTATCCATCTATCCTCCTGTTCTTTTGTCTGGAGCATTTAGACCATTATATTCAAAATAATTATTGGTAGATATATATTTATTGCTGACTAATACTTTCAATTCTCTATTAAGAAAAATGCTTATCTCCATTTTGTTTAGCTCTCTTGCTGTGATTTTGTCCTGGTCTTTCATTCGGGACATATTCTTCTGTCTCCTCATTTTGTCCAACTCTTTATCTGGTTCTCTATGTCTTAGTAAGGTGAAATACATCTTTTTCTCTTACAAATAGTTCCCTTTTGAAGAAGAGATCATGTAGTTCCCAGTGTCCCCTATTCATCAGAACTTGTACTTCATGGATGTTTCCTATGTCTGTGCATGCACCCTATTGTTGTTGAGCCACATTTGCCTTCATTCCAATCATCTACAATGGCACTCTTTACCTGTTGTGGGCAGATTTTGGTTCCTGTGTTGTTAGTGGACTAGTCTGGTGCTGCCTTGGGCTTGAGTTGTATCAGATCAAGTTTTTCCATCAGAGCACCTTTTGCAGGGTGCTCTCCTTATATTTGCCCCTGTGGCTTTCATTAGTTATTGGGGACTATAGTTAGACCAGTTGTCTGCCTTTAGCTCACTAGTGGGGCAGCAGTGTAGCTGGTATGTGTCATTATTTCCCTTCTCCCTAGAGATGGAGTCAATTTGGAGTGGTGCTGCTGGTATGTGTCATTATCTCCCTTCTCCCTAGAGATGGAGTCAGTTTGGAGTCAGTGCTTCTTACACAATACCCTACTTGTGGCTCTGCCAACCCTACTTGGGTTGGAGGGGCCTGTCTGCAGGAGATTTTAGAGGTAGGGTAAGTTTTTAGCAATCTGGATGAGTGTTCAAATTAATTCCTGCAGGTGTCCATGTATCTAGGCTGGAGGGCCGGGGAGGCAAATAGCACTGTGTACCTCTTTTGTTTTTAAAGAAGTCTCCTAAATAGATCCTTGTTCCTCTGGAACATTTTCTGAGATTAGAAAAAGAACATCCTTCCTGTATACCCAAGTTTTTCCCATATATATTTGTTTTTCAAACTGCTCCTTCTATCTCAACAGGCTGTGTGTTTTGCTCTCTCTTTAAGGGCAGAGGCTCCATTTCCTATAATTCTCCAGGCTTTTCCAGAGCTGAGACTGCTTTTTAAAATTTCAGGTGTTAAGACCTAATAAGTACTCATAAAGTTATGCCTCTCTGGTTTTCAAAATCAAATGTTATAAAGATTTTTCTTCCCAGTATTGGCCTGTGTGTCTGGGGTACATAGGGTGCCTAGTGTGGTATCTCATTCTTTTCTCTGTGCTTCTGTTGTCCTGTTATACCAAGGAAAGTCTTGGGTTTGGGTGGTTCCAGACTATGTCTCTGTCTGTCCTACCTTTTTTTTTTTTTTTTTAAAGATTTTATTTATTTATTTGACAGAGAGAAATCACAAGTAGTCGGAGAGGCAGGCAGAGAGAGAGAGTG
>NC_081558.1:128608021-128629296 GCF_022355385.1 Mustela nigripes | reverse complement strand
AAAGATTTTATTTATTTATTTGACAGAGAGAAATCACAAGTAGTCGGAGAGGCAGGCAGAGAGAGAGAGAGAGGGAAGCAGGCCCCCTGCTGAGCAGAGAGCCTGCTGCGGGACTCAATCCCAGGACCCTGAGATCATGACCTGAGCCGAAGGCAGCAGCCTAACCAACTGAGCCACCCAGGCGCCCCTGTCCTACTTTTTTGATGTGTTTTTCTTCTCTAGTATTAGCTGTGGAGAGTCTATTCTACCAGACTTTGAGTGATTTTTCTGGCTTATTTACACTTGTGGGTATTATCTAGGTATACCTATGGGACGAGGTAAGCCTGGGGTCCTCCTATTCCACCATCTTACCCAAAAGTCTCAGCACTTTAATTTTGTTGGTCTTAGACTTCTCTCATTTTTTGTTTGAAGTCATATCTAAAAATAATTCTTCTCCAATTGATTTAAGATATAAGGATATAGAAATTAAGCACTAAAAGAATATTGGAAATTACTTTACATGTAGTCTCATCAATATTTTGGATAAGTTTTTTACATATTCTCATATATATCATATTTCAGTTAAGTGTTTATATATCCAATCTAATTGTAGATATATAATTCTCAGCAACGTGTCCTAGCTAGGAATGGAAGAGAATGGAGAAAAATAAATATATTCATGGATTTATAATAAACCAAAGGAAGCAAATAAATTAATAAATGCATTAGAAGGATACTGGTTCATAGTAATGATAATGAAAATAATTTAAGCAATTGCCATTATTAATCATTGTGGGCAATAAAATAATACAGACATTAACGGGATAAAATGGGAAATAATCCTAATAAGTAGCAGTTGCTAATATTCACATTAATAAGTAACTGTGAAACATAATTATTTTGGCTAAACATTTTGTACATTAATTTGTGAAGCAGCTTACATATTTAAAAAGAGGATTTAACATTAAAAAATAGGAATAGAGAAAGGTAACAATCAATAGATTTTGTGGGAAGCAAAATAGTGGATAAAAATAAACTATTACTATTTAAAAAAAAACTATTTCTATTTTAGTAGAAATAGGGATGTATGTGTGTGATGTATACATAAAACAAAACATGAACAACTTGACTATATTCTTGTAAAAATTAAGATAATTTTAGTTATTTTTTTTCTTCATGTTCAGGAAGGAAACAAAACTGAAAATGAATTGTAAAATAAACCCAAGAAAAAGATAGAAAAAACAAAGAGCAGAAATCAGTGAAAGATAATATAGAAAGATAGAAGAAAGTCAGTGACACCATAAGCAGTCTTTTCAAAAAATTAACAGTAAAATAAAATTACTTTTACTTAGGCTAATAAATATAAATTTAGGAAATGACATAAATTATTGATTAGAATTGAAAGAGGGGGCATCAGTAGCATTCCTACAAACACTAAAATGAGAATAAAGGAGTAATATATGATAGCTTATGACAGTAATGAACAAATAAGGGAAAGTACACAAATTCCTTGAAAGTTATAAATCCTTCAAATTACCTTAAGAAAAAACAGAAATCCTGAATATACCTATTTTGTTAAAGAAAGTTAATTCCATACTTATCAGTTTGTCTTATTTTTGAACTCTTAGTATCTGAAATATGAAATAAAAAATTAAGTTATATCTCCATTTTATTTATACAAAAAGTGATATATCTTTTAAGCTATTATATTATTATATATCTATTGTATTTAATAATATAATAGCTATTTATTATATATATTAAGCTATTATATTATTATATATCTTAAGTTCTTTCACTGTATGAACTTCCTTTGGCAAAAACTATGCAATTAAAAGTCAGATTAAACCCTATTTGATTGAGTTAAAATATTTTTTATTGAAAATAAAACCCTATTTCATTTAATAAATTAATATGATACCACATGTGAAAAAAAGTCAGTATTGAAGAGATTGTAGGCACATAATGATTAACTTCATTAATTTCAAGATTGCTTCTTGTTTTCTTCTGTCTCTTCACCTTATTTTTCTTGGCCTTAAGTTCATCTCACATTTTTTGTTTTGTTTTGTTTTTTGTTTTTTGTTTTTAATGATGTGGATTTTCTCATGCTATAAATTTCAGTGAAAATCCGAAGGGCGAGTAACATGATGTAGCATTTGGTGAGCTTTCAAGCTCTTTTTCATGAGGCATGAAAACAATTTTAAGTTCCTTACTGGTAGGAGTGTGTTTTCCTGGTGAATTGTGTAGCTCATGAACATGAATTGATTCGTTGCTCTAAGCCAGTAACAGTTTTCACTAGATTGTATTTTTATCCAGTCTACCCTCTCAAAGTCTCTGAAATTCAAAATAGACAAGTTACAGCCTTCATAAGCTTCTATTGATTTATTTATTATTTGTGAACTTATAAATCTTTTGCTGTTCAGGTCTTTTGGGGAGATTCATTTTTTTAGATAAATTTAATTGACTCATGTGACTCTCTTCAATGTGCCAAATATCATGATGGATTTCAAATGTGATTCATTGATCATGACTGATTTATGTAGGTAATATGGCAATTCTTATTAATTAGGATATTTTTATTTTAACAAGAAAATGTGGGACGCCTGGGTGGCTCAGTTGGTTGGACGACTGCCTTCGGCTCAGGTCATGATCCCGGAGTCCCGGGATCGAGTCCCACATCGGGCTCCCAGCTCATGGGGAGTCTGCTTCGCTCTCTGACCTTCTCCTCGCTCATGCTCTCTCTCACTGTCTCTCTCTCAAGTAAATAAATAAAATCTTTAAAAAAAAAAAAAAAGAAAGAAAATGTACCCAGGCACATTATTGGAAGGAAGGAAAGGAGGAAGAGCGGGGGGAAGGAAAGTGAGAAGGGAGGAAGGAAAGAAGGGAAAAGAGAACAGAGAAAAGAGCAAAATGGAGGTATTTTACCAGTACTAGGAATATGAACTAGATTCAAATATAAGCATCTCATTAACTTGAAATTTGATCATTAGGCAAGTTGCTTAGTCTGTAATCCTTGATTTTTCCTTTGTGGAAAAATGTTGAATTAAATCTATTCCACAAGACCTACCAATTTCAAAATATTGTGAATCCATGTGAAGGAATTATTTTGGTAAGTGTGTAACCTAAAAAGAAATAGATTCTGAGTATTTGACTTATTGGAACCCAAGGGGATTAAAGAGCTGATTAAGGTTTTATTAGCAAATTTCTTTACTGATCCCATTTTATGAGTGCTCATCAGGGACAAGGTAAATAACATTATTTTTCAGTATATCTCAGTTTGTCATTTCCTATAGTTTAAGTATATCACCAAAAGAAAAATAACTCCTTTAGACCCTGGGTGTTTTTTTTTCCTTCTTTTTTTCTTTTCTTTTCTTTTTTTTTTTTCCATGAAAAGACCATAAAATTTCAGCTTGATTGATTTTTATCCTTACAGAATACTACTGAATTGGATCACACTAAAACAATTTTATTTGCACATGCTACAAATTTATGTCATCCAACAATTAGTATATGGAACTCCATGAAAGTCAGGAGAGGAATCAAGAAGAACTAAAATATTCTGTAGAAAGAACAGAACTTATCAGATGAAAAGAATAGTGAGGCTCTTTTGGCTGGTAGAGAAATAAATGATGATGCAGGTGACTGAGAATAAATTTGGCCAGAATAAAAACACCAAGTGTTACATAATCATAGTGTTTTCAAAGTTATGAAAATCTTGTCCTATTGAAAATTTTACCAAAGATACTATGCTGACATATGCCATAAAATAATTCTAACTTCAGAATTATATTCACATAAATATTAAAAAAGTAGAGAATAAGCAAACATATTTTTGATCTCTTGATCCACTCCTTTCCCCAAATTGAAACACAGTTTAAGTGTTGTTCATAATGTTAGTCTGTTTTCTATAAATATATGCGAATATAGAAATATGTAGCTTGATTTTGAAAAAGTGTATATTTTAAATAGGATAGTACTAAATGATATAAATGTGGGACATTTGCAATAGACACACATTATATATAACAACGCAGAAACTTTGAAAGTAATAAATGGATGAGGAAACCATATAAAAACATTAGCCAAAATGATAAAAAGAAGTATTAATAAAAAAATATACTTTAACAAGACAATGTTATCAGAGATCAAGAGCAATATGTCACAATGAAAAAAGGATTATTCAAAAGAACATAAGAACTCTATATTTGCATGACCCTAAGACACCTTTTAAATAGACAAAACTTAAATTTAAAGAATCAAAAGAAGAAATAAGGGGCGCCTGGGTGGCTCAGTGGGTTAAGCCGCTGCCTTCGGCTCAGGTCATGATCTCAGGGTCCTGGGATCGAGTCCCGCATCGGGCTCTCTGCTCAGCAGGGAGCCTGCTTCCCTCTCTCTCTCTGCCTGCCTCTCTGCCCACTTGTGATTTCTCTCTGTCAAATGAATAAATCTTTAAAAAAAAAAGAAGAAATAAATTGAAAATTGTGGTTGGAGGTTTTTAACATATTTTTAAATAAATTATAGAGCAAGCAAAAACAGTCAATAAATATATAAAAATTTGAAAAATAACAGTAATCCATTTGACATGACATATTTTTACAGACTACTACCAAACCACTTTTCTTGAATGAATATGGTGGTCCACATTTTAAAAATATACCATATTATAGAATATAAAGTAAGTGTCAAACACTAAAAAAAAATCACCTTAAAATAAATAAAGGATTCTCTCTTGAGCATAATGAAATTACATGAAAAATCAGAAGCTTATCTGGAAATTTTTCAAAGTTTGAAAACTAATTAATATGGCTTCAAATAGCCTCTAGAACAAAGGGAAACAGAATAAATATTAGAAGACATTGCACTGAAAATAATTAAAATTTCTCAAAAATGAGAAAAAGTGAAAATCTGTGACCGACCTTTTAATATCAAAGTGCTAGATGAATACAGCATAGAAAACTTAAAGATACTGGAAAGTAATTAAATTAGAAAGTAAATATAAAGGTAAGCAATTGAGTCAATAAAACCAACATAAGATATACAATAGAAGAATAAGCAAAGAATAGTCAAGAAATGATGACTGAAAATAAAACTTTATGAATATCCAAACTAGAAAAGGGACATCATTAAACATTAAAAGCATAGCAAGAATATTTGAAAAAAACATGTAAATAAATTTGGGGACTAGGATGAGTGGAAATTCATTGATTTCCAAAATATATAGTAAAGGAGAAACAAATTTTAAATAGTTACATATCTAATAAAAAATTGAATTTCTAAAGTTTTCCTACCATAAAAATTCCAAAGATAGTTAATGCTTCTGGTTATTTTCCCCAATATTTGGTAATATTACAAACTTTTCCAATATATAGAAAATAATGAAAAATACTTCTCAGGTTCTTTTATGAAAAACTAAGCCATTATTATTTACAGTTGACATGACTGGGGCTATGTAAAAAGAATCTACCAACAATGAGAATCATGAGTTATGAAATTTGCTAGATAAGTGGTTAAATACAAATTTAATTATTATTAGTTTACAGCAATAATAAAAATTAGAGGACAGAGTTTTTAAAATATTACCTATACACATTAAAAAGATAGGAATATATCTAAAAAGAAAAGGAGTTCTTTACAATAAAAATCACTACTGAGAGAAATCAAATGAGCCCTAAATCAATCAAAAGATACAATCTGATCATCATGGATTTGTAAGTGGATTGAAATATTCAATATTGTTAGCATTTTATTTTTTTCCCAAATGAAGCTATAAAATAAAGAAATCTTAATCAAAATTCCATCAGATTTTTGTTAAATTGATGCAATTTAAAAAGTTAGATGGAAAATACTTAGGCAAATTTTGTGATACCAAAACTAGATGGTTTATTTACCTACCAAATAATGATATTTTTATTTGAAATTGGTGAGATTTATATGGACAATTAAACAGGAGTTAAGATATATACCCATAGAAACCCAATTTATGAAAGACGCCATTTCAATTTGGTAGGAAAATAATTACCTTTTCAACAAATGTTTCAAGGTCAATAATATATTTGTATGCAATAGTAAGTTTGATTACTATCTTGTATCATAAAAAATACACAAAAAAGATTATAAAACTAAATGTGAAAGCTTAAATTATGAAGCTTCTAAATGACTGAATATCTTTTGGACCTAGAGGAGGGCAAAAATAACTTCATAAATCACAAGTCCTCTATAACAGAACAAATTGATAAATTTTACTTAAGTAAATTAAGATGGGTTTTTAAAAATCTACATTAAAATTGATTAGATTTGTTGTTGTTAAAGACTTTATTTATTTACTTGGGAGGCTGAAAGAGTGAGAGAGAGAGAGAGAGAGCATGACTTGGGGAGAGGGACAGACAGAGAGGGAGAAGCCAACTCCCCAATGGGCAGAGTCCAATATGGGGGTCAATCCCAGGACTGTGGAACCATGATCTGGGCCAAAGGCAGATGCTTAACTGACTGAGCCACCTAGGTGTCCCAAATTAGAATCTTGATATAAATTAATAAATTGCAAAAGTGTATAATAAAGGAATTGATATGTATAGCAAAAAGTGATTCGTATCCATGATGCACAAAGAAATTTAATATACCTGTAAGATAAATACTGCAATAGTAAAAGCAATCAAAATTTTTGACCAACTCGAAATATAGGTTAATAAACTATCATATATATACACCATATATATGTATATATGTATACATATATATATATAAAATATAGGTAATAAAACCATAATATGATACCACTGTATGTGATACCACCTATAAGGATGTCTAAAATAGTGACAATACAAGTATTTGAAAGGCTTTAGAGCAAGTAGTAATCTCATACTTTACCTCAAGAATATGAATTCATACAATTTCGGAAAATTCTGGCAATGTCTAATAAAGTTAAATTTTTGCATATTCAATGCAAATTCACTCCTGCTATGTAACAACGAATGATTTTGTATTCCCATGAAAAGATATGTGCAATAACACTTATAGATGTTTTATTCATAGTAGAGTCATAACTAAAACAACCTAAAATGTCCATGAGTAGTAAAATTTAAAATAATCACTGGTAATATACAAGAAATACTATGTGGTCTTGAAAAAGAACAAACATTTCTAGAAGCCACAACATGGGTAAATATCATAAGCTCAATCCTGAATAAAAATACCAAGCACTAAAGTATATATATTATATATATATATATATATACATACATACATACATACATAATATAGTTTCATTCATATCATGTAGGCAAAATCTATCTATGGTAATAGGAGGAGTGCCAACTAGGTTGAGGAAAATGCTAAGATTTCTGAGGAGCTAGAATTTGTTCTATATCTTGATCTAGGTAATAATAACAGGAATATACATAAGTAGAAATTGTCCAAAATATAACTTTAAGATTAGTTAACCACTTTTGTAAAATTTACTTCATGCTCAACAAGAAAAGCAAATGGCATTAAGTAAATATGATTAACTTAATTATATTTAACTTTTCCTAATTAAATACATGCCTTTGCATTAATATTGGTAGATAACAGGTTGGAATGGAAGTTAAACCTATTTTACTATGGTAAATTGTCAGTACAATCTTCACTGTCAAAAACTGAGGAAGTAGTGAATGTGTTTTCTTGGGTTTAAAAATGGTTTCAGGGGCACCTGGCTGGCTCAGTCAATTAAGTGTCCAACTCTTGATTTTGGCTCAGATCATGATCTCAGAATTGTGAGGTCTACTAGCCCTGTGTTGGGCTCCACGCTGACTGTGGAACCTAAGATTCTTTCTCTCCCTCTGCCTCTCCCCTACCTCATCTCTGTGTGCGCTCTATTTCTCTCCCTTTTTCTCTCTCTCTCTCTTTTTTTCTTTAAAATGTGATACCAAAGATGGTAGGATCATACAGGCATCAACTTTGTAGGCAATGGAAAATCCTTGGAAAGGGGCTCCTTGGAAGCTTGATGGAGAAGAGAAACAAACAAGTGCCTGAAAATTAAAGCGTCATTAGAATTAGAAAATAGCAACAAATTATAAAATGTTAGCCCAGAAAAAATTCCATTAAATTTCCATTTGTTGAAAAAAATCACTGTAGCAACAAGAAAGCTTGCTCTTGAGCTAAGAGTAAGGGAAGCCACCAAACCTCACCTTATCGACTTTTTATACTGTTCATCCCAGAAATTCAACACTGTAATTAAAAGAGCAAAATGTCAACCTTGAAACCATTAACATTACCATAACCATAAAAGAAAGCATGAGCCTTCTGTCATATAAAAATATGACACCATTCTGATATGAATTAAATGTAATTAAACAAACATTCACAGATTTTAAATAACACCACAAATCAGAAATGCAGTCTGACTGTAAATGGACAAATGAAAGGATATAAAATATGGACTAAAGAAATTAGAATATAAGACAATAGTTTCTGAGATGAAAACTAATTACAAAGTCTCCAACAGAGAATAGATACAATCAAAAACATAATATGGGATTTAAAAAATAAAAGTGAACATTCGGGTGCACGTGCCCCTTTGGATCACTACGTTTGTATCTTTAGGGTAAATACCCAATAGTGCAATTACTGGGTCATAGGGCAGTTCTATTTTCAACATTTTGAGGAACCTCCACGCTGTTTTCCAGAGTGGCTGCACCAGCTTGCATTCCCACCAACAGTGTAGGAGGGTTCCCCTTTCTCCGCATCCTCGCCAGCATCTGTCATTTCCTGACTTGTTGATTTTAGCCATTCTGACTGGTGTGAGGTGAACCTAGATGTCCATCAACAGATGAATGGATCAAGAAGTTGTGGTATATATACACAATGGAATACTATGCAGCCATCAAAAGAAATGAAATCTTGCCATTTGCGACAACATGGATGGAACTAGAGCATATCATGCTTAGCGAAATAAGTCAAGCAGAGAAAGACAACTATCATATGATCTCCCTGATATGAAGAAGTGGTGATGCAACATGGGGGCTTAAGTGGGTAGGAGAAGAATAAATGAAAGAAGATGGGATTGGGAGGGAGACAAACCATAAGTGACTCTTAATCTCACAAAACAAACTGAGGGTTGCTGGGGGGAAGGGGTTTGGGAGAAGGGGGTGGGATTATGGACATTGGGGAGGGTATGTGCTTTGGTGAGTGCTGTGAAGTGTGATTCACAGACCTGTACCCCTGGGGATAAAAATATATGTTTATAAAAAATAAAAAATTAATTAAAAAAAAGAAAAAAAAGTGAATAAAAAGGCAAGAACAATATTTAAAAAAGCAAAATGATGTGTTTATGTATAAAAATCTAAGATATATAGCAAATTAAATAAATTTTTTACAGAAATGTTCTAGGTAATGAAAAAGAATAGAAATATACTTAGCTATAGATACACTATATACTATCTGTGTCTCTGTATGTGCATACTATACTATACATATGCTAGATATCTATATATCTACATATATAAAAGCTTTAAGAGCTCATTTACTCTTCTAGTGGACTGGGATAAAATGGCGAACAAAACCATGTTTCTACCCTCACCATAATGTAACAGGGCAAATGAAATGTTGGTTTGAAACTTTTAGAATCCAGTGAAAGTTCCAGTGCATATTAGGTGGGAATTTAGATGAGACACTTATCTTTCTGATCTTCAACATACCACATGCAGAAGGGAAACTTCTATTTGATAGAAGAATTTGATAACAGAATTGTCTTGTTGATAAAATGATATTTGATGAAGACCATTTCCACCCCCAAAAAAACAATATTTCTGCTTGACTAAGTTATTTGATTTTTTTAATAGTTTACCAAAGTTAAATCCCAATAAAAAGAAATACACACAAAGACCATATTATCATATGTTTTAATGAAATTCAAGAAGAGTTCACATCAAATGCAATTAAGAATAAACATAGCTTTTATTTTCTATACATACAAACAAATATATATGCACATACACACACACATATACACACACATGATTTTGTATGATCTCCGTGGTATTAAAATTAGTTATAATATTTATAATAATTATTAATGGAGGTAGTATAACTCAAGCATTCATTAAAAAGTTATATCTAAATTATAATTACCATTATGATATAATTTATACTTTGTATGATGATTCAGAAAGGATTATAAAATGGGGCAAATACATTACATTTTTATTGAAAATTTAAAATTTTAAATTGTTAATGAGGGTAAAGAAAGGTATACTATAAAAACAGCATCTGGGAGTGAAAATCAGTTAAAATATCTAGAGGACAATGGTAACATGCCACTGAAACTTGGGGAAAAAACTATAAATAAGATGGTCTATCAGTTTCATTTTTAGGAATAATTTCTTATGTGGAATATTATAAAATGAAAAATGCAAATTACATTAAAACTCATTAATTTTATAACAAAATATATTTCCATAAATAGAGATATAAATGTTGGTATTCAACATATAAAATTAATATAAATATTGTAGAAAATGTTGAACAATTAGGAACAAAAAAAAGTCATTAAAGAGGACCATTTTATCTCATGTGTTTCAGGATAATAGCCACCAGGGTTGGAATATTTCCTTTAGAGATTTTATTTATTTATTTGACAGAGAGAGACAGTGAGAGAGGGAATACAAGCAGGGGGAGTGGGAGAGGGAGAAGCAGGCTTCCTGATGATCAGGGAGCCCGATGCGGGGCTTGATCCTAGGACCCTGGGATCATGACCTGAGCCAAAGGCAGATGCTTAGTGACTGAGCCAACCAGTCACCCCTAGAATATTTTGTAATGTTTTGCTTCATGTTATTTTTATCAAAAACACGTATCTTTTATAATAAGAATATGGAATATTGCCAAAGCCCAAATAAAAATTCTAATATCTATAATGTCATACTTGATATTAATGCTTCATTTATTACAATATAAAAATATGAAGTACATATCAAAAAAGACTTATTTTTCTCACAGTTGTTATTTAGTAAGACAGGTCTTTGAAGTTTTCATCAATGTTAAGCATGAATGTATGGTTTAATAATTCAAAAGATATTACCTTCTGTTTCAAGCTAGAACCATCAGTGCAAGGATGACTGGGAAAGACAAGACTTAATTTTCTTTATGGTTGCCTAGCTTATTAATGTCTTTAAGAAAAAATGACTCTCCTTGCCTGAAATACATAGGAAATAGCTATGTTATAGAATTTGGAAAGCATGTGAAGTGTACCTCACAAAATTTTGAATTAGTATACTGATAATTTCAATTTTAATTTATTTTCCAGAATTGCAAAGCTCCTCACAATTATTAAATTATTTGTATCTATTTACATGTTTTTACTGAATGGTAAAGTAGAATACGAGCAAACAGCAAATGTTCACTATACAATTAAGGCCCTCAAAGAGGCACCTTATTATTTATTGCAAATTATTTGTCAATTTTAACATTTTGTCTTTCAAGAGGTGAAATCCTTACCTTTCACTACAGTGGGAAGGGGAAACAAATTAACAACAACAAAAAAGGCATTAAGATGCATGTCATTTATCATGTGTTTACTCCACATTGTGCCTATCTGGAAGATGCTTAAATAAGTAAGTAATTTTGTCTGTTTAGTCAAGCAATAATATAACAGTTGAATTTTCCAATAATACCATGGCAATTCTGTTATAGAGCATCTATAAATTATAAGTAATCTATAAAATAATTATAAAGAACATGAGCCCTAGAGGTGATAATTTCTGATTTCAAATCCTGTCCCCACTAGTAACCAGAAATTTGATTTTTGGGTAAGTCATGTCCCTTAGCTTCTTCATCTATAAGGTTATTGTGAAAATAAAATTGATTAATATCAGACACAAAAAAACACTATATAAAATTTAGCCATGATTATTAGTATAATTATTATTATCAACTGTGCTGATAATACCATACTACCACTACTGCTAGTGTTAGTAACACTGAAGGTACTATCATTTGAATTTTCTCTGCAATAAAAACTCAACAGCCTCTTCTGATAGTCTTCGGTAAAATATAAATTCCAACTTCCTAATAATGAAGCCATTCTTAATGTACAACTGAAATCTTAGTGGGTTTTGGGTGAGAAACAAAGCACTAGGATGTGGAAGAATTCATTATCTGCAGATTATCATGTGAAAACTTTTAAGCATGTGATTGAATTTTTACAGCAATCTTGAAGTATTTATTTTTATTCATATTTTACAGATGCCTACACTGAATTGTACTCTATAAATATCTGGCAGAGCCAACACTGCTTTCTGTGGATAAGGGAACAAGTCAGTCTTTGGCCCACAATTTTATAACTAAGCCATTCTTTAAGATTGACACAAAGTAGCCCCATGTCTTTATTTTTCTTATCTTACAGTGATACTAATTATCACATTATCTATTTAGAGAAGAGGTAGGACTATGGATAGAAATTTGCTCCAGAGGTTGAGTGACCAATGTTGCCAAAATCACAGCTTTTGTGAGGGTCCAAGGAAACGTTTGTGGAAAAGGTTTTGAACTGTGAGAGTATATGTAACTGGAATACTCCTACTGTGTAGGGTTGTGATGTTTTGTTTTGTTTTGTTTTTTTACAAAATTAGAGTATTCTGTAGAACTTTTAAGAACTCAGTTTGGGAGTCACATATCCAAGGAGAAATGCAATTAATTTTTTCAATTTTCCTTTTTTGTAATATCATAATCCACACGATTTCTCTTTTTTATAATACTATTTCCTATATGCTGTTTTGCTTATATTCCTTTAAAGAAATACACATAAACATTCAGTAATAGTCTTTGAGAATTTGCTTGCCTCTTGGAATTTGTATGTAGGGATAATGCAAAGATTTTATTGGGATTATAAAACCTGTTACTAACTTCTTCAAAAATAACTATTTAAAAAGAAATAAACACTAGTTTTGATTGAACATAATTTTTTAGAAGTTACTTCCCTTGGTTATCCTATATTTATTATAAATAATTTTGCAATAAAACTAGTAGTTTGCAAAGCATCTTAATTCTCATCATCATAGAATTAGTAGTCACAATAGCTAATAATTTCTGAACCCTTGTAATATGTCAGTTAGTATTATGTTTTATTCTATTTCATCTTCAAAACCATCCCAAGGGTTGCATTATTATCTGTTTAAAGGTTATCAATTTGAGGTCTCAAGATGTTAGTTAGTTTTCCAAGATAGTAAAATAAGAAAAAGATAGAAAATAGATAATAAATAAATAATAAAAATGGGAAAGAGAATAAGGTCTCAAACATGAGCCAGGATTCAAACAAAATGTCTGACTGCAAGAACATGTACCACTACAAGATGTAGGGTCTTGTTGAATTATTATTATAATGTGACATATCTAATTAGAATAGTTAGTATTCTCCTTATTCATGTTGTATATCTTTCTATTTTTTTTAAGGTTTAGTTTATTTATTTTAGAGAGAAAAAGAGCTCATGTGAGCCCAGGGAAGAGGGTGGAAGGGAAGACTGCACTCTAATCCAGTTTTGATAAATTTGTTTTTTGGTCTAAAAATGTATCATATCAAACAGAGGTGCTTTCTGTGACTTAATTTGGATTTCTTTAAAACTTATATTAAAATTATAAGTTAGGTGATTGCATATTTTGCATGTGAACTGAAACACTTTTGAGAATGAAATGGACAGGGAAAATAAAGTGCCAGTACAAGTGGAATAACATGGGACTCTCCCAGCAAACAAGTCAACCCACTCATAATGAATAAATTAGAGTTCTCAGTAGTAGCAAATAATTAGGCTAAGTGAAAATCTTTTTAAATTTTTTGTAGGATTATTTTTTGAAAAAAATATATGCCAGTGTTCAGTATTTTACTCTCTCTCTCTCTCTCTCTCTCTTTTTCTGTGCAAAAAGGTGTTTTTATTATAGCACAAGGACAGAACGCATGGGCAGAAAAAGCTGCACTGGTATTGTGGGGAGCAGTTGATTATATACTTTGGAGTTGGGGAAGGTAAAGAAAGAGGAAGTTTCCAAATGATTTTCATATCCTAGAGGCCTGGTTATTACCAAGCTAAAGTTGTTTTTTCCTAATAAGGAAAAAACATTAACATTAAAAACATTAACATAAAAAGCATTAACATTAAGACATTTGGGAGGTCTCAGAGGAATGTCAAGCTCAGCCTACCTCAAGTATTTGTCAGTGGGCTGCAGGTTATAAGGAAATTTAATTTTATATACATTTCTTTTGCCTTTGTTCTTCACATCATTCCCCCCTGAACAATTTTGATCCTTAAATCCTTAGGTTGCTGAGAGTAAACAGTCTTATCTTTGTAACTTCTTCCTTCTGGATAGGGTATAGAGATGTCCAAATATTACAGGATTTGTGTCCCCTTAGTGCCTGGGTTCTTGGTTGCCCCACTTCAAAGAATGAAGAGGTAGGCCAGATGAAGAGTTGTGGCCAGAAACGCAAAGTTTATTGAGCAAGCATATAAAGTTCCCAGAGAGGGAGGGAAACTTGAGTGGGTTGCCCCTGGATTTTGTTGTTTTGTTTTGTTTTGTTTTAATTTTTAAATTAACATATAATGTATTATTAGCCCCATGGGTATTGGTCTGTGAATTGCCAGCCCCTGGAGTTTCTAAGTATAGGAGGTTTCATGAGCTCTTTGGCAGAAATTTCTTAAGCAGTCAGGTCTGAGTCCTGCCAATCAGGCTTTGGTCACATATCTGTCTACTTACTAAGTTAATGTACACAGGCTGATGGTCTTTCCCCCCCTCCCCACGGACATCTGGGAGTTTAGGCCTAACTGCCCCTTGCCTCTGATATTGACAAATGCTTTTGTGGTTAGTTTTTCTAGTTCTAGGAAGTTTTTGCACAGTCATTTTTGCAATGGCTGCAAAGCAGAATGTCGGTATGGTCCTGTCTAACCTGCAAAACAGGATGTCAGTACTGTTTCATTTTAGTTGTTCTGACTCCATATTTTCTTCTTGGGGACCCTGGTCCTGACAGCCTAACTGTTCAACTAACTTCTAACACCTACTTATTGGTCAATATTGGTCTGCTGGGAAATTTCAAAGGAAGTTACAAAGACAGAGGCAGCTGAATCCAACATGGGACAATAAAGTATTTTTTTAGGAGGTAAGGATCATCTGTTAAAGTGAGGTCATTGTAGTGGTAGAATCTCAGCACCAAGAAGAAAAACATTGAAAACGGCAACCTACTAGGATTAAGGAGGTAGGAAACAAAGGCAAAAGAAAAATTAATTTCCTTGCTACTTAAAGCCCATTGACAATTCCTTGAAGCAGGCATAGTGACATTCCTCTAGGAATTCATCTACCTCAATGTTAATACTTTTCTAAAGGCAAAGGAAAGTCATAGTTTAATATTATTCTGACTCCCTAGGATCCTGTAAGTCTACTTTCACATATAAAAATTCCTTTGGAATCTTTCTTTATCTTTATTCCCCAAGATACATGTTGGCAATCATCCTTAAATATGGCCCACTGATAGATAGACATCTGAAGGGTCTCATGACTAGGGTTTTACTAGACAATAATAAATGACCTTTTCTTAACAATAGCTAAACCCATCAAGGTCCTAGAAACTTGCTTCCAAAATTTCTTAGAGTCTGACTCTACCTCTAACTCCCTCCCAACTTGAAAGTATATAATCCATCACCTGTCACAACCCCAGATCAGCTCTTTCTGCCCAACTGTCCTGTCACCATGCTTTAATAAAACCACCTTTTTGTACTGAACATGTCTTATTAATTCTTTCCTGGCCGTTGGCTCTGAACCCCAACATTTCCCTACATCAATTAATATGGCTATGAGAATGGAAGTCTAACAAAGAAGAACCTTAAAAGTTGATCAAAATCTTTCTCCAGTCTAGGAGTTTAACCAGTCACTAAAGGAAAGAGAGAAATTGCTTAAAATGCCTATTTGAGTATCTAAATCTTTTAGCAATGCTGTTACTTTTTTTGTGATATCTGGAATATACACACAACATTCTGTTTTTATGCTAGCACATGGTTCACATTGTGTAGCAGTTAAAATATCTAATCCCATTTTGAGAGTCATTTAAGGCCTTAATTGTGTAGCAGGTGGTGTTAGCCATTACATACATAGACTCTGTTTTGTTTTGTAAGCAATTAGATAATTAATAAGAGGCATTTTTATGGAAACAAAAGAAAAATACAGGTTATTGTTTAGAAAGTGTTCAGTATTTCAAATGTGAAATTATTGATTAACACCTACACCTAATACATTTGATCATAACTTTAAAGTCACAAAGATTGCACTTTTAATTGTAACATTACACATGAAAGAATCACTGAAGCATAAAATTTCATGCCATATAGACCTAAACAGGTTACTCAGTGAGTTTGTTTACAGATAAGATCTCAATACAACATCACTTGAGGCAGACCCTGGACTTCCTCAGGACATCCCATTGCCTCCAGGGATTTAAGTCTGGAGATAGGCAGATTCTGTCAAATCAAAGTTTCACTAAAGTGGCTCAACTTGCTTACACTATGATTTAGCCTCCAAGTCACTTAAGGAGGCTTAAACTGACTTGTAGGCTTCATGAATTAAATTTCAGGAATATCATAGGTTTTATGAACAGAGTTTCAGCATTATACTTTTGAGCTTTTTGATCTCTTCAAGTTTCCTACTGAAATAAATGATTGTGAGTTCCTCATCACTGTATCAGTGTTTCACACATCATTATCATCATCAATCATTTGAATAATTCTTACTATAGTCTAGGCACAGTTCTAAGAGCATTAAGTAGAGTATTTCTTCTTACCTCAAAGTCACGTATGATCAGAACCAGTATTATACTTATTTTACAGAGAAGAAAACTGAGGCACAAAGAGACTAAGTTACTTGCTAAGAATACGTAGTTGGAAAGTGGCAAAATCAGTATTTATACCCAGAATTTGGTTCTTCAGCCTTCACTCTTTACCTTTACACCATGTTGTTCCCAATATATCTTCTATTAATGACGCATCCATTATCTCATCTGAATTTTAGTATAGCCTAGTGAAATAGTCAAAATAGCTATTGTATTCTCAAAATTATGGATAAAAATAATCAAGCTTAAAATTACAGATAAAAATAAATCAAGTGTCTTGCCCAAGCTTATGTAATAAGAGGTAAAAGTGGCATCTGGAAAGGGAAAATCTAAATATAATTCCAGTCCTCTTTCAACTACATCAGCCTAAATTAAAAGGCTGAATACATCTGAAGAAAAGTGGGCTATACTGAGGAATGATTCTAAACTTAAATTCATTTTTTCCTAAGATTAAATATATATCAAAGTATGTTTAATATTAAATCATAACTCAAGGGCACAAGCAGAAATACAGACACAGAGCATGGCAAAGAATGACTTTGCAAATATCTCTAATAAACTAATTGCACAGAAAATTTCAAAGACTCAGCAAGCACTTTTATACGTGGTGAGCATGATTCATCATCCATGCCCACCTCCATATATAACTTCTCCATAGTCTTCTGTCCTGGGTATCTTTTGTTTCCCGCTTTAAATGCCCATTTTTTTTATTTTAATTAATTTTTTTATTTTTTATAAACATATATTTTTATCCCCCGGGGTACAGGTCTGTGAATCACCAGGTTTACACACTTCACAGCACTCACCAAAGCACATACCCTCCCCAATGTCCATAATCCCACCCCCTTCTCCCAAACCCCCTCCCCCCAGCAACCCTCAGTTTGTTTTGTGAGATTAAGAGTCATTTATGGTTTGTCTCCCTCCCAATCCCATCTTGTTTCATTTATTCCTCTCCTACCCACTTAAGCCCATTTTAAAAGAATCATTAAACTAATAGAAATGTGTACAGGGAAATTCATGATAAACTAAATACTAATACATCTTTTGCTTACTTTTTTCCCTAAATTTGAATACATTGAGAGCCTATATTAGTAATGTCTGTAGCCTTATGGTTCTTATATAATCTTCAAGCATCATACTCTAGAGAAGATAATCTTAACTCTCTGGGCTTCTGAAACCTTAATTTCTTTACCTAAAACCGAAAGGTGTTATTCTAATTACTTAGTTATCAGTAGGATCAAATCAAATGATACATAAGAAAATATATATAAAATGAAAAAAACATATATTTAAATATAAAAACAGTAGCTCCATGTGAATCGCATAATAGATTCTTACAAAATGTTAAGGATCTGTATACGGGTCTCTTTCTCACTCTTCATGATATATTTTTGTGTCTGGAATTATAGAGTAGACAAAAAGTAAAGGATAGGATATTATAATGTGTTAGAATATTTTTGATTCTCTTTTCCACAAGGATAATAGTATGAAATCTATTTTCTGGGTCTGTTTTTAACCTACCTGCTGATTTCCAATTCAGTTCTTGTTTTTTGTTGTTTTGTCATCCTTCATTACCTCCCTGAGCAGAGAACTTCTGATCCTAAAACTGGATAAACTAACTCAGACTCCATCCAAGCAGTTCCTACTGAATAGAATGAAAAATGTGGTCATTTGATTTGTGTACTCAGGATAAATAACTAGTGCAGAATAAATATTGGATATTTATGAACATAAAATTAAGCTATCAGATAAGTGAAATTTCTGGTTTCTCCTCTGTATCAGTTTCTGACTATGATTTATTTCCCCGTCCCTTCTTTGTTTCTTTTTATCTCAGTATTAAGCAGAATTAAGTCAAACTAAAAATCTTGATCCTATACTTTCTAATTAGCATCAGCCTACCCATTATCTGTCATCTTTCACCACTGAAAATTGTCTATTATAATGAATTATTTCCGTCTTTTTCACTTGGGTTTTGCTCATTTGAAACTATTCATAACCTTTTTCTTGAAACCTTTTTCTTTTTCCTAGTTTGTTCTATAAAAACCAGTTTTATTGTTTACTTATGAATATTCCTTCTCAATCCACACATATGTTGTCTTTCTCTTTCCTGTCCTTTCGTCCCAAACCTCCAATCTAAAATGCCTCCCTGGATTGTTTGTTTCATCCATTCCCTGGTTGACTAGTCATACTCTGAAGGTGATAAATCTGTATCTTTTGTTCAGGGCACTATCCTAGGTTCCAGACAAATATATATAGGCACTTTACATCTTCTCCTAGCCCTCCCATAGATATGTATACTAACCAAGTCAAATGTGAAACATGCTTATTCTCACTATTTCCTATATTAATTTATGACATTGTGAACTAACAAGTGGCTAAAACCAGAAATTATGGAAGCAATTTAGACTACTTTTGCACATTTTATTCCATCTTTTGGAGCTGTCCTTAGATTGAGTATATTCGACTTAATATGACTATCTCCACTTCTGCAGTGTTTGGTTTAATACTGTCTTGGATATTATCTAGTATCATAATATCTAGCATTATGAAGTCGCATGGCCTGGCGGACCCCACCAAATGTCCCTTCCCAACTGCAAATGAGGTACTCTTACTAAAAGGACAATTAAGTTATTTTCCTGCTTAAAATCATTCCATATTCTCTATTATGTACAAAATGTTTACTTCTAAAACTGGATGGAAAGATTTTTATGATGTATTCCTTCTTCCCACTGCAACCTTTACTCCATTGTGGGTTTTTTTCCCCCCCAACTTCTTAGAGTTGACCCTTAAAATGGATTTAAACTGCCTGGGTCTATTTATGTGTGGGATTTTTAAAAGGAATAAACATATAGTAGTATAAATGTATTTTCTCCTCATGATTTTCTTAACACATTCTTTTTTCTAGCTTTATTGTAAGAATACAGCATATAATATAACAGAAAACGTACATGTTAATTTCCTGTTTGTTATTGGTAAGGCTCTGGAGGATGGTAGGCTATCAGCAAATTTTGGGGAAGTCAAACTTAGCTGCAGAATTTCAAATGCAAGAGAAGTCATGTCCCTAATGCCTGCATTTTTCAAGGATCAAATGTGTAGTAATCAGCTATCTCTACTACTGGAACGTACTATAACATAGTATAATGTGTTTAGCCTTCAGGTCTGTACTTTTTTTTTTTTTCCCACCTGCCTGTAATGTGACTTTCCCCTATATATCCTACAGAATCCTAGAGTAAAATGTTCACTCCAGAAGTAACTCAGGATGATTGTGTGTGTGTGTGTGTGTGTGTGTGTGTGTAGTCAAATTTTTTTTGTTTTTGTTTTTGCTGGATCCAATGACATGCAGTCATTGACTTAGATTATCTTACTTATTTTGTGATTATTCCTTGCTGCTAATTCCACAGAAGTAACTAATCTTACTTCTTACCACTTAGAACTAATTCTCATTTCTCATTCCAGGCATAACATTTGCATTTGATTGCAAACATTGCTTTCACTCTGCTTTCCCTTGAATAAGCTGACACTTACTCACTGTCTATATTCATCTATTGTCAGGTTACATAATACCTTGCATAAGCAACCTGGACTCTTAGCTACGTTGCAGAGGAACATCACAAATCTTTACGGTGAGTCAAGTTTCCATATTATATGTATTGCTGCAGCAAGATGAGTTGCCAGTGAATTTGTACAATCCTTTTGTTGGGAAAATATAGCACTTGTAATTAAACACTTAAATTGAATCTTTGTTGGGTCAAAGACCTAGTTATTTCATTACAATAACAATGAGAGTCACAATGAGATGCACAGTGTCCTCCATCACCTCTTGTTCTGTTAAGTGAAAAGTTTCAAGAAAATAGAAAATTTCAGGCCTGTAATACAGATCACAGATGTCAGATTTCATGTTAACCTAAGTTCTTTAATACTTTTAAAGGCCTAATGAGTTTTAGCTTATTTACAATAAACTGCATATATTTAAACTCTGCATTTTTGATGTAACATATTAAGCTATCACTGTATTTGAGGTACTAAACATTTCTATTAAACCCTATATGTTCTTCTGGCCTTATTAATATGCGCCCCCTTCCCATCCCCTTCTCAAGCAAAATCTGATCGTATTTGTGCCACCTTTGAATTGATGACATACTCTATGTTTTTATAAAAAGATATCATATGCAATATTTTATTTTTTAACTGTCTAACATGGTTTTGATATTTTTCCATGTTGTATATAGCAATAGTTTGTCCCTATTACTGATGAATACTATTTCATTGTATAGATATACTTTAACTTGTTTGTCCATTCTTTTATTGATGATGTTTGGTTAT
Source organism: Mustela nigripes (assembly GCF_022355385.1). Classification (NCBI taxonomy): domain Eukaryota; kingdom Metazoa; phylum Chordata; class Mammalia; order Carnivora; family Mustelidae; genus Mustela; species Mustela nigripes. The sequence goes on along the minus strand of NC_081558.1, from coordinate 128,608,169 downwards.
TATAAATAATTTCTCATATGTGCATGTACAATTCTCTTAAACACGTTTTTGTTTCTCATAGTAGTGAATTTCCAAACTTGTTTCCAGATTGGTTTACAATGTATATTGGCTTATGTTACAGTATAGGTGGTCTTTTTATTTTTTTTTT
>NC_081558.1:128556820-128593021 GCF_022355385.1 Mustela nigripes | reverse complement strand
ATTCACTTCTCCGCCAGTCCTACCTTTCAGAAGGTGGTTGTTTTTCTGTTTCCAGAATTGCTGTTCTTCTTCTCTTCGATCTGCTGATGGATTTGCAGGTGTTTGCAATCTTTAGATAAGCTATCTAGCTGATCTCCTGCTAGCTGAAGTAGTCTCAGCCTGCTACTTCTCCGCCATCCTGACTCCTCCCACCTGATGTCACTTTTTATTTATTTATTTATTTATTTATTTATTTTTTAAGATTTTATTTATTTATTTGACAGAGAGAAATCACAAATAGACGGAGAGGCAGGCAGAGAGAGAGAGAGGGAAACAGGCTCCCCGCTGAGCAGAGAGCCTGATGCGGGACTCGATCCCAGGACCCTGAGATCATGACCTGAGCCGAAGGCAGCAGCTTAACCCACTGAGCCACCCAGGCGCCCAGATGTCACTTTTTAATGAGAGCAATTTTCATCCTTTTTTCCTTTACTTATTTAAATTGCAGGGAGTGTCACATAAGAAATAATCCATATCTTTCAAGGTTGTTTTGACATTAACAGCATTTTCCTGCAGTTATTTTAACATTGTTCAATGTCTTTACTTGATAAATGCCATATCCTTTCCTGTTTAACAGTTCATGATTCACTGAAGTCTTTAAAATGAAATAGGAAGAAAGAGACTACCAAAATTGAGAATGTTAAGATTGACAGGTGTGCCAAGAAAGCAAGTCACAGGTGGACCTAGAAGTCAACCAAAGTCAGTGAATCCTAAAAAATGCTAACATCAAACTGAACTGCTTTCTGATGTTACCATCTATACTGGAAAGTAAGCAGGTAAATTCATACTAATTTTATTTTTAGTAAATAGTAAATAATAGTAAGGAATAATAAATAGATATACATAGTAATTGTATAATTGTTCCATATATATAAGATTTAAAAGGAAAATAATCTCATTTCATCCCTCTACGTTGTCAGTCCTACTGTGAAAAGGTGCATGTTCTGATTATGTTATTCACTTATTCTGGCACTTATCTTGATATTTCTAGATAATTTTATGCAACTTTTTTCTTATTATCAATTAGAGGTGAACATTTAGCTTTCTTACCACCAAGACAATACACTTCTATCTCTGTTTTCTCCTTAGTTATATCACATTTTTTGATTGAATCAGTAATTACTTTCATGATGTGTTATCCACATAGTTTACCATGATTCTTTTTCCTTGTATCCAATGTTGCAAGGTTTTGGTTTTGAGCTAATATGACTTCATTTTTTCACCTACAAAGTTTCCAAACACCAATTCTTCTATCTATTAACTCTATCATATTTTAAATATACTTTTGTTTGTCTGATTTGCCCCAAAATCAGACTTTCTATTTTCTGGAAGCTTTTTATAGCTTTATTCCTCAATCTTCCTGCTTCACACTCTTCTTCCTATTTATCACATTCTTGTACTAGATACAGTCTTCAAGGAGCTTATAAAGACAAGGTACTGGACATATTAAAACTCTTTTTTAATTGAAGTTAATATACAGTGTAAAATTAGTTTCAGCTGTATAATCTAGTGATTCAGCATTTGCATAGAACACCCAGTGTTCATCATCAGTTCACTCCTTAATCCCCATCACCTTTTTCACCCATCCTGCCACTGATCTTCCCTCTGGTAACCATCAGTTTGTTCTCTATAGTTAACAGTCTCTTTCTTGGATTGTCTCTACTTTTTGATCTGTATTTTATTTTTTGATTTCACTTAGTGTTAGCCTCTCTAACTCCATCCATATTGTTGCAAATAGCAAAATTTTGTTCTTTTCTATGGCTGAGAAATATTTCATTGTATATACATACTCCACATCTTCATCAGTCAATTGACAATTGGGATATTTCCATAATTTGGCTATTGTACATAGTGCTGCTATAAACACAAGGGTTCACAAATCCCTTTGAATTAGTACTTTTTGTGTTCTTTGGGTAAATAGTGCAGTTGCTGGATCATACAGTAGTTCTGTTTTTAACTGAGGAGCCTCTGTACTCTTTTCCAGAGTGGCCAAACCAGTTTACATTCCTACCTTACAGTGCAAGGATGTTCCCCTTTCTCCACATCCTCAACAACACCTGTTTCTTGTGTTGTTGATTTTAAGCCATTCTGCCAGGTGTAAGGTGATTTCAAATAGTTTTGAAACTATTTGAAAGTTTTGGTTTATATTTTGCTTATAATAAGCAATGAGCATCTTTTTATGTGCCTGTTAGAATCTATGTCTTTGTTGGGAAAATATCCATTCATGTCTCCTGCCCTTTTTTTTAAAAAAAAAGATTTTTATTTATTTATTTGACAGAGAGAGATCAAGTAAGCAGAGAGGCAGGCGGAGAGAGAGGAAAGGAAGCAGGATCCCTGCTGAGCAGAGAGCCCAATGTGGGGCTCGATCCCAGGGCCCCGGGATAATGACCTGAGCCTAAGGCAGAGGGTTAACCCACTGAGCCACCCAGGCACCCCAGCTCCTGCCCATTTTTAATTGGATTTGTTTTCTGAATGTAGAGTTTTACAAAAATTCTTTATATATTTTGGATACTAACCTTTTGTTGGGTATGTCATTTGCAAATATCTCCTCCCATATGTTGCCTTATAGTTTTGTTGATTGTTATCTTCATGGTGCAAAAGCTTTGAACTCACAACTATGTGGTCAGTTAATCCTTGACAAAACAGGAAAGGACATGCAATGGGAAAAAGACAGTCTCTTCAATAAATGGTATTGTGAAAACTGGACACCAATATCCAAAAGAATAAACTGGACCACTTTCATACACCATACAGAAAAATAAATTCAAAATGGATTAAAGACCTAGATGTGAGACATGAAACCATTAAAATCCTAGGGGAGAATGTAGGCAGTAAATTCTTTGACACCAGCCATGGTAACTTCTTGCTAGATATGTCTCCTGAGGCAAGGAAAACAAAAGCAAACATGAACTATTGGGACTTCATCAAAATAAAAGAATCAACAAAACTAAAAGGGAATATTAATCTTTTAATAATTTACAAGAAAATACCTTTATTATAATTTCATATCTGATCTATTGACTAGCTTTATATATATATATCTGTTGGACAAATGCTTCCTCATCATTCTGTATATTCTAGCAACTAGTATTATTTGGAAGACAACTGATACTATGATTTGTATTTCTTGGTATTCCTAAGGTCTATGTCTTTTCCTAAGTTTTACTCTTCTCAATATTAGGCTTATGCCTACAAACTGAATGTTCCTATCCTCCTGTTCTGGGAAATTTTTTCATGACTTCTTTGATAATTCCCTCCATCTATTGTCCATTTTCACTTCATCGTCCACAGATTTTTATCTATTTCAAGTTTCCTTTAATCTTTCATTACTTGCTGTCTGGACCTTTGTCCTAGAGTATTTTGTTCTTTGACTATATTCTATTCAGAGAATACTGTTCTTTTCTGCATGGTTATAATATATACAATATTTTTATCTAAAGATATTCTTTACAGTGTTTTTGCTGATTTAATTTTCACATATGCTCTGAATTACCAGTGTTTCTCCAGACACCTTTATTTGTCTACTTTTTCTGATGTTTCCACTAGAAATTTCCTCAAGTAAAATAAAATCCATGCTGTCCCTTCAAAAGGTAACAGAGTCATTAAGAAAAAACTTGGAAAGCTTATTTTAATTAGAAGGTTTGTTTATTATTTGTCTTTACTCTAGGGTGACTGAACAGGGGACCTGACATTTTTATTGGGTGATCGCAAGATCTTGGGTCTGGGATAGTCCAGTTTTTCAAATAGATACCATAAATTTCTGATTAGGAGAATATTTTGGGATCAAATGACTTGGATAAGAAGAATTGGGGTGCCAAACACTCTTATAATCCCCTAGATTTGTACCTTTTGACACACTGATACTCTTCATTCAACTTAAACCTTCTTATTTAATTTCATGTATCTGATCCCTTTTACCAATCCATTTTTGGTCTCAGAATCAATGATGATTTTTATTTCAAACACTTTCCTTTGAACTATATGCATTAAAATACCTTCCTCTTAGTGGGATTTTAAGAGTATGAATAAATGTGTGTTCTCATGCCATATTTAGCTAAATGCTCTTACTAGATACACATTTGGTATTTATTAATCTCTTCTTTAAGAAATCCATTATTGATAACTATTTGAATTACAAAAAACCTCATTCTCTTTTTCCTAAATATTTTCTTTTTGTCAGGTTATTTTTTAAAAGGAAACTCAATGGTTACTTGAATTTTTAATGCAATTTATAAAAGAAATTATCCTTAAACATTGAATTTCCTTTTTAAAGAAAAAACTCTATTAAGACACATATGCAATATAATCAACCATTTAAAGTGTACTCTTACTTTAGTTTATTCAGTGTTGTGCTACTATAACACCCCAAAAGGAAACCCTGTATACATGAACAATTATTCCCCATATCCTTCCTTCCTCCCAGTTCTAGACAACCAACAACTTATTTTTATTCTCTATGGTTACAAACTTGGGCCTTTCATTTAAATGGAATAATACAATATGTGGTATTTTGTGATTGGTTTGGTTTCAGATAGCATAATTTTTCTTTACTCACTTCCTTGAGATATGATATATAACATTGCATTAGTTTTAAGATATATAGTGTGAAGACTTGATAAAGCACATCTGATCACTAGGATAGTTAAGTAACACTTTCATCAACTCACATAATTTCCTATTTTGCATACACAGTGAGAATATTTAAGATTTACCTTCTTGTGATGGCTCAGTCAGTTGAGCATCTGGCTCTTGATTTTGGCTCTGGTCATGGGATCAAGCCTCACATCCGGCTCTGTGCTCAATGCAGAGTCTACATTCCCTTCTCCCTCAATTCTCTCTGAAATAAAAGCTTTAAAGAAAAGATTTACTTTCTTGACAACATTGTGTTATATACTTGAAACATGTTAATCTAGTCACCATGCTACACATTACATTATCAGAATTTACTCATCTTATAATTTGAAGTTTATATCCATTGGCCAATATTTTACCATTTCTGACTTTAATTTTCAATATATAATTTTGCACATTATAATAATTTGTACATATTCCAGAATGTGAGATACTTAGATACAAACAGCTGGAATTGTTACTCCTTCAAGGCATTCATGATATTTAAGTATAAAATTTATATTAAAAATAGGAATATATGATATTAAATAACTTGAAAGTTGTACTTTTCTCTTACATGTTACTGGTAATTTTTTTAAAGATTTTATTTACTTATTTGACAAACAGAGATCACAAGTAGGCAGAGTGGCAGGCAGAGAGAGAGAGCAGGAAGTAGGCTCCCAGAGAGCCTGATGCGGGGCTCAATCCCAGGACCCTGGGACAATGACCCAAGCCAAAGGCAGAGGCTTAACCCACTGAGCCACCCAGGTGCCTGTAAACTTTTGAAGAATAATTGTATTCCTGTAGGTGTTTGCATATCAGAATAGTTTTAAATGACAACACATTTCTCCATTAAGTCTCCAAAAGAAAAACAGTCTTCTTTTGGCATACAAAAAATCACTTGTATTTTCAATAACAGAGGTTATTGGCTAATCATATCATTGAAACATATTGATGTCAAATATTTTCTAAAAGTACAATTCTGTATGAAAATTATATTAGGAGAAATTCTATTATATGTACAGTTTTTGTCATAATAGAACAACTACACTCAGTGGGACCAGTGATTTGCATGTTCTGAAGCCATTCAAATATTTGAATTTTTCAGTGAGCATGCATTCATGGAGTTTAAGTTTCCAGTCTAAGATGGCAACACAGGAAGACCATGAATTCAACTTTTTAAAGGACTATACCACATTATAGCTATTTATATAATAATACCTTCTGAAGTAGAACAGAAAGGGACAACTAAACAGTTTCTGCACAACTAAAGAGGGAATAACAAAAAATAATGCAAGAGAAATGATAACAAAAGGAACTCTAGTGCTATGGAATGGCAGTAGAGAGGAAAAGTATTGAGGAACCCACCATAGATTCCCCTGTTTTTGGAAACAGAAAAAAGAAAAAAACTAGAACTATACCAAGAAATGCAAAGAGCTATAAGAACACTCTCCAGGTAACAAAGAGTGGAAAAGAAGTCAATTTATGTTCCACCCCACCTTAAAAGACTAGACTAGAGTAGGGTCCAGACACCAGTACCAGCAGATCTTGTCCTCACTGTGAGCTGGCAGCCATTATAAGCCCAGAGTCCTCAAGTCCATACCATCCTTTGTTGTGCTGGAGCAGAGAAAATGAGTTTTTTTCTTTTGTATTATGTCTACAATTTTTAAAAATTTTGTTTTTATAATTTGTCTTTGCTTCCATTAATGTCCTTGTTTTTCATTCTTTTTTGTACTTTTCTTACCACCTTTTTTCTTATTATTTTCTTCTTATAGGAAATAAGCCACATTTTAAAAGAGTAACATAAAGACACAGTCCTTGCCAGCCTCTAAAGGTAAGAAAGGATGTCTACATATAGTGACACACAAGAATATTCCAGCCTATTTAAAAGGAGTCCTTCTAACTAATCCACAGGAACAAACACAGAAAGTCAAGAAAAATGGAGAGACCAAGAAATGTGCTCCAAAAAAAGGACCAGAAAAAAAAAAAAGAAACCCTCAGGAAAAAAGGAAATGGAACAGAAATAAGCAATATGCCAATAAAGAAGTGAAAGTAATGATTATCAAGATGCTGGAAAGGAGAGCAGAAGAACTTAGTGATACCTCCAATAAAGAGAAACTCTAATGAAGAACCAGATTTGAAGAATATAATAATTGAAATGAAAAACACAGTAGAGATAATAAACAGGAGATTAGCAGATTCAGAAGAATGTGACAACAATCTAAAGACAGGATAATGGGAGGTACACAAGCTGAACAGCAAAAAGAATTCTAAAAAATGGGGGTAAGCCAGGGATCTCCTGGACAACATTAAGTGAATAAACACTCACATTGTAGGGGTCCCAGCAGAAGAAGAGAGAGAGAAAGGGGTAGAAAATTTATTTTAAGAAATACCTGAAAATGTCACTAACCTTCAGGTCCAAGAAGCACAGAGAGTTCTAAACAAGATGAACCCAAGGAGATCCACACCATATCACATCAAAGACAAAAAGAATTGTAAAAGCAGCAAGAGAGAAGCAAAAAGTTCCCTACATGGGAAAATGTATAAGGATATCATCTGATTTTTCAGCAGAAACTTTGAATGAATTATGCCATTCCCTTGTGGCTTACAAAGTGTGGAAAGGAAAAATAAAGATTTTTCTACTTGGCAAGGTTATACTTCACAGCTGAGGAAGAAATAAAAACATTTTCAAGAGAAACAAAAGCTAAAGGAGTTTATCATCACTAAACAAGCCTGAGAAGAAATGTTAAAAGGACTCCTTCCAGTCAAACAAAATAATGACCATCTATAGACATAACAAAATTTTGAATATAAAGATGCAAAAAATGAGAGACTATATATAAGATGTGGAGGAGGGAGTAAAGTTTTCTTCTAAAATGTGTTTGAACTGGAGTTGGAGGAAGATGGCAGAGGAATAGCGACCCTAATTTTATCGAGTCCCTGGAATTCGGGTGGATAGCTATAAAATAATTCTGAACCCTGTGAACTAAAACAAAGATCTAAGAAAAGAATTGCTGCAATTCTACAAATAGAAATGTGACCACTTTTTGCAAGGTAGGAGGAGTGGAGAAGTGAATCCAAGGCAATGTATGGGAAGAGAAGCACTGGGGGGAAGGAGCCTTCATAAGCCAGCTACTGGAAAGTGATATAATAGCAGAGTGCAAAATTGGAATTATTTGAGAAATCTGCTTCAGTGAGGGACATTCCTGCCTTAAAGGCACTCTGGTGGCAAAGTGGGGTAGAATCCTAGGTGGGACACTGTGGCTTCAAGATCCCTGGGGTCACAGAAAGAATGGGGGTGCCAGAGTACAGCTGTGTTCCTAAGCATTGGAGTGGAGAAGCCAGTGACCTGAGAAGCAGGCTTTCAGCTCAGTGTCACCATAAACCCTGAACAATGGCACCGTCAGGCAACCACTCTCCTAGCAAGGGCCCAGCAATCAGTCAACACTGGGTGAGACACCCCCTCTTTTCCCTGGGAGAATAGATGTGGGTAGATGCTATAGGAACCTGCAGGGTTTAGAGACTCAAGCTGCTGGGTTGTGCACCACAGGAGTCTGAAAAGTTTGGAGACTTGAAATGGGATCACATGCCCAAGAAAAAAATGCTTGGTGACAGGCTAGGTGTACACAGAGTGTAGACGGAAACCAGGGAGAAAAAAAATTATTGACTGTTTTTCCCTGAGGGCACACTGAAGAGTCAGGGCCATGATATTTCAGCTCTGGGGCTGGATAATTCAGTGCCACCACTTTTATTTTCATCCTCTAAAGCTGCATGGAAAGCCTTCAGGGAACAAAAGCCTTATAAAGCAATCCAGAACTGGAGTCACTTACACTGAGTCAAAGCTCCAGGGAAGGGCCATGTAACTCCACCTTGGGCGAAGACACCTGAGAAAAAGGACAGCTGTTCCCTCCCCAGAAGACAAGCAGGAACATCTGGTAAATACCAAGTTTACCAATTACACAGAACTGAAATACTCCAGTATTAGAAGAAAATAGTATCTAGAATTTAAAGGTTGTTGTTTTTTTTTTTTCCCCTCAAGTTTCTTGAGCCTTTAAGTTGAAAAGGAAAAAAAAAATTAAGTTGACAAACTATGCCTTTTTCCCCTATTTTTTCCATTTACATTGTATATATATATGTATATTTTTCCCCTTCATTTTTGGCCTCCTTTCATTGTATTCAGTTGTGTTTTGAGATATATATATATATATATATATACATATATATATATATGATGTATGTAATGTGTATATATACACATATGTATGTATATCTATTATATATATGTGTATATATAATATATATGTGTTTATATACATAATATGTATAATATATATACATACATCATACATACAACACATATATGTGTGTGTGTGTGTATATATTTTTTTTCTTTCTTTACAATTTTGGGTTCTAGTTTCTTCCAACAGATCAAAATATACCCAGGACCTAGTTTGTTACCCTGTTCTAATTTGTTTAGTCTATACCTTCTGGGGTCTGGTTGATATATTTGTATTCTGCTTTCTTATTCATGTATAAATGGACAAAATGGTAAGATGGAAAAAATCACATTAGAAAAAAGAACAGGAGGCACTATTAACTGCCAGAGACTTAACAACTATGGGTATTAGTAAAATGTCAGGGCTAGAATTCAGAAAAGCAATTACAAAGATACTAGCTGGGCTTGAAAAAAACATAGAAGACACCAGACAATCACTTTCTGGAGAAATAAAAGAAATAAAATCTAATCAGGTCAAAATCAAAAAGGGTTTTATTGAGATACAATAAAAAATGAGGCTTCTAACTGCTAGGATGAGGCAGAAGAGAAAACCAGTGACATAAAAGATAAAATGATGGAGAATTAAGAAACTGAGGAAAAGAGAGAAACAATGACTGGACCACAGGGGGAGGATTCAAGGGATCAATGATGCCATATAGAAGAACAATATCAGAATAACTAGAGTCCCAGAGGAAGAAGAAAAAGAGAGGAGGCCAGGAGGTAGATTGGAACAAATTATAGCATATACGTTCTTCTCAAGTGTACCTTGAACATTCTCCAAAATAGATCACATACTGGGTCACAAATCAGGTTTCATCCAGTACCAAAAGACTGGGTTCATTCCCTGAATATTTTCAGATGCTTTGAAACTTGAAGTCAACTACAAAAGGAAATTTTGAAGTAACTCAAATACTTAGAGGTTAAAGAGCAGCTTACTAAAGAATTAATGGGTCAACCAGGAAATTAAAGGAAAATCTTAAAAAATCATGGAAACAAATGAAAATAAAAACACAACTGTTCAAAACCTTTGGGATGCAGCAAGTTGATCCAAAGAAGGAAATATATAGCAATATAAGCCTTTTTTCAAGAAATAAGAAGTCTCAGATACACAACCTAACCTTACACCTAACAGAGCTGGAGAAAGAACAGCAAATAAAGCCTACGCCCAGCAGAAGAGAATTAATAAAGATAGAGTAGAAATCAATGAAATAGAAATCAAAAGACCTGTAGAATAGATCAATGAAACTAGGACCTGGTTCTTTGAAAGAATTAATAAGTCTAGCCAGACTTATTAAAAAGAAAAGAAAACATCCAAATTAATGAAACAATAAATGAAAGAGGAGAGATCACAACCAAACCAAAGAAATACAATTATGACAACATATTATGAAAAACTATAGGCTAACAAATAATGGATGCGTTCCTAGAAACATATAAACTATCAAACTGAATCAGAAAAAAAAAATAAAGAAAACCTGAACAGACTCATAACTGCAAGAAAGTTAAAGCAATAATCAAAAATCCCCCAACAAACAAGAGTGCAGGGTCAGATGTCTTCCCAGGGGAATTCTACTAAATATGTAAACAAAAGTTAATATCTATTCTTCTGAAGGTGTTTCAAAAAATAGAAATGGAAGGAAAACTTCCAAACTCTATGAGGCCAGCATTATGTTGATCCCAAAACCAGTCAAAGACCCCATCAAAAGGAATTACAGACCAATATCCCTGATGAACATGGATGCAAAAATTCTTACTAGCCAATAGGATCCAGCAGTACATTAAATACTTCATTCACCACGACCAAGTGTGATTTATTCCTGGACTACAAGGCTGGTTCTACATCTGCAAATCAATCAATGTGGTACATTAATAAACGAAAGAACAAGAACCATATAATACTCTCAATAGATACTGAGAAAGCATTTGACATAGTACAACATTCTTTCTTCATTAAAACGCCTGACAGTGTAGGGATGGAAAGAACATACCTCAATATCATAAAAGCCATATATGAAAACCCACGGCAAATATCATCTTCAATGAGGAAAACATGAGAGCTCTTCCCCTAAGATAAGGAATAAACAGGATGTCCACTCTCACCACTGTTGTTCAACATAGCACTAGAAGTCTTAGCCTCAGCAATCAGACAACAACAACAAAACAACAAAAAGGTTATCTAAATTATCAGAGTAGTAAAGTCTCACCCTTCACAATGTCATGATACTCTATGTGCAAAACCCAAAGAACTCCACCCCCAAATTCCTAGAGCTCATACAAGAATTCAGTAAAGTGTCAGGATATAAAATATATACACAGAAATAACTTGCATTTCTATACATTAACAATGATATAGAAGAAAGGGAAATTAAGAAATCCCATTTGCATCTGGACCAAAAACTATAAGACACCTAGGAATAAACCTAACCAAAGTACTAAAAGATCTGTACCCTGAAGACTATAAAACTCTTGAAATAAAATGAGGAAGACACAAAGAAATACAAAAATGTTCCATGCTCATGGATTGGAAGAATAAATACTGCTAAAATGTCTATGCTACCTAGAGCAATCTATACATTCAATGTAATCCCTATCAAAATACCATAAACATTTTTTGCAGAGCTGGAACAAATAATCCTTGGAACCAGAAAAGGCCCCAAATAGTCAAAGGAAAGTTGAAAAAGAAAAACTAAAGCTGCTGGCATTACAATTCTGGACATTAAGTTTTATTACAAAGCTGTCATTATCAAGATAGTATGGTACTGGTACACAGACACATAGATCAATGGAACAGAAGAGAAAACCCAGAAATGAGCCCTCACCCATATGGTCACCTAATCTTTGACAAAGCAGGAAAGAATATCTAATGGGGAAAAAAGTCTTTTAACAAATAGTGTTTGGAAAATTGGACAGTCACATGCAGAAAAAAATGAAACTAGACTATTTTCTTACACTATACACAAAAATAAATCCAAAATGGGTGAAATATGTAAATGTAAGACAGGAATCTATCAAAATCCTAGAAGAAAACCTAGGCAGCGACCTCTTTGACCTCAACCGCAGCAACTTCTGGCTAGACATGCCTCCAAAGGTAAGGGAAACAAAGGCAAAAATGAGCTATCCAGAGGTCATCAAGATAACAGTTTTCTATACAGGAAAAGACACAGTCAACAAAACCAAGATAACCTACAGAATGGGAAAATATTTTTGCAAATGTATTATCAGATAAAAGGCTAGTATCCAGAATCTATAAAGAATTTATCAAACTCAACACTCAAGGAACAAACAATCCAGTCAAATGGGAGAGAAAACATGAACAGACATTTCTCCAAAGAAGACCTACAAATGACCAAAAGACATTGAAAAATCTTGATTAACATTGAAAAAATGTTCAACATCACTCATCAGGGAAATACAAATCAAAAATCACAATGAGATACCACCTCATACCAGTCAGAATGGCTAAAATTAACAAGTCAGGAACCAACAAATGTTGGCAAGGGTATGAAGAAAGGGGAACACTCTTACACTGCTGGTGGGAATGCAAGCTGGTACAGCCACTCTGAAAAACAGTATTAAGGTTCCTCAAAAATGTAAAAGTAGAGCTACCCTATGACCCAACAATTACACTACTAGGATTTTACCACAAAGTTACAAATGTAGTGATCTGAAAGGTTACTTACAGCAATGCCCACAATAGTCAAACTATGGAAAGAACCCAGATGTCCATCAGCAGATGAATAGAAAAGAAGATGTGGTATATATGTACAATGAAATATTAGTCATCAAAAAGAATGAAATCTTGCCATTTGCCACAAAATGAATAGAAGTAGACGGTATTATGCTAAGTGAAATAAGTCAGAAAAAGACAATTATATAATTTCACTCATAGGTGGAATTTAAGAAAAAAATACAAACGAATAGAAGAAGGGATGGAGAAATAAATTAAGAAAAAAAGTTGTAATCAGAGAGGGAGACATACCATAAGAGACTCTTAACCATAGGAAACTGAGGGTTGCTAGAGGAGAGAGGGTGGGAGAGGGAGTAATAGGGTGATAGGCATTAAGGGCACATGACATAATGAGCACTGGGTGTTATAAAGCACTGATGTATCATTGAACTTTACCTCTGAAACTAATAATACACTATATGGTATTCAATTAAAAATGTTTATTTATTGAAAAAAATTTTAAAAAAATGAATTTGAACTTGATGATCAAATTAACATTGGCTACTAAAAATGTTATATAAGAACCTCATGATAACCACAAATTCAAATCATAATAGATGCATACAAATTAAGAAAACCAATGAAAACACTACAGAAACTCCATCATAAAGAAAGAGGACAAGAGAACAAATGGAACAGAAAACTACAAAAACATCCAGAAAATAACAAAACTGGTAATAAAGACATATTTATCAATAAATAACTTAAATATAAATGGCCTAAATTCTCCAATCCAAAGATGTAGGGGAGCAGAATGGATAAAAACAAAATGGAAGGTCCATCTACATGTTGCCTACAAGAGACTCCCCTCAGACCTAGACACATACAACTTGAAAGTGAAGAGATCATAGAATATTTGCTATACATGGAAGGACAAAAAAAGCCAGGGTAGCAATACCCATATCAGACAAGATAGACTTTAAGACAAAGCCTGCAATAAGAGACAAAGAAAAACACTACAAATTGAAAGAAGGATCTAGTCAACAAAATGATATAATAATTGTAAATATCTGCACATCCAACTCTGATGTACCTAAATACATAATGAAAATATTAATAGACATAAAGAGAGAAAATGATGGTAAAACAGCAGCAGCAGGGGACTTAGACACATCACCAACATCACTAAATATCTTATCCAGGAAGAAAACCCATAAAGAAACAGTGTCTTTGGATGACATATTAGACAGGGGAACATAACATATCTAGAGAACATCCACCCTAAAACAACACACATTTTTTTTCAAGTGTGTGTGGAACATTCTCCAGAATAGTTTATATGTTAGGCCACAAAAAAAGCCTCAATGAATCTAAGAAGATTGAAATACTACCATGTTTCTTCTCCAAGCACAGTAGTATGAAACTAGAAATCACAAGATAAAACCTGGAAAAAACTGGTTGTTGGAGGCTTGAAAACATGATACTATGCCACATCAAAAAAGGATGGATAAAAATTATATCTCAATAGATACAAAAAAATCAGTTGAGAAAATTCAGCATCTATTTGTAATAAAATCTCTCAACAAAGTAGTTTTATTTTTTTATTTTTTATTTATTTTTTAAAGATTTTATTTATTTGACAGAAAGATCACAAGTAAGCAGAGAGGCAGGCAGAGAGAAGAGGGGGAAGCAGGCTCCCTGCTGAGCAGAAAGCCCGATGCGGGGGTTCAATCCAGGACCCTGATATCATGACCTGAGCTGAAGGCAGAGGCTTAACCCACTGAGCCACCCAGGTGCCCCAACAAAGTAGTTTTAGAGAGAACATATCCTGATATAATAAATGCCATAATAAACAGCTAACAGTTAATGAAGTGATCAAAAAGAAATTTAAAGCATACATTGAGATAAAGTAAAATGAAAAATACAACAGTCCTAAATCTTTGGGAAGCAGCAAAAACTGTTCTAAGAGGAAAAATACATAGTGATATGGGCCTATGTCAACAAATAAGAAAAAGCTCAAACAATAGAATCTTATACCTAAAGGAACTGAAAAAAGAACAAACAAAGCCTAAAGTGAATAGAAGAAGGGAAATAATAATGATCAAAAGAGAAATAAATGAAATAGAAGTGATGAAGAAGAGGAGGAAGAGGAGGAGGGGGAGGAGGAAGGGGAGAAGGGAGGAGGAGGGAAGGGAGGGGGGAGGGAGAGGGAAGAAGAAAAAAGGAAGGAAGGAGGGAGAGAGGGAAGGAGGAAGGAGAAAGAGAAGAAAGAAATAAAGAAAGAAAGAGAGAGAGAAGCGAGAGAAAGAAAGAGAAAGAGAAAAAAGGAAAGCAAGGGTTGTTTCTTTGAAAGGGGAAACAAATTTTACTCCTCATCTAGACTCAAGTCAAAACTAAGAGAGGATCTAATTTTCTTTTTAAATTTTAGAGAGGAGGTGACTCTGACATGACAGATATAGAAAGGAATAGAAGAAAATAGTATGAAAAATTATTTTCAGGGTGCCTGGGTGGCTCAGTGAGTTAAGCCTCTGCCTTTGGCTCAGGTCATGATCTCACAGTCCTGTGCTTGAGCCCCACATCTGGGCTCTCTGCTCAATAGGGAGTCTGCTTCCCCCATCTTTCTCTGCCTGTCTCACTGCCTACTTGTGACCTCTCTCTCTGTGTCAAATAAATAAATACATTCTTTAAAAAATCATATGCCAACAAATTGTACAACCTAGAATAAATAAATAAATTCCTAGAGACATACATTCTCAGAACTGAATCAAGAGGAATAGGAAATTGGAACAGACTGATTACAAATAATGATACTGAATCAGTGGTTAAAAAAAACAAAAAATCACCAAAAAAAAATTAAGTCCTGGACCAGACAGATTCCCAGGGGAATTCTACCAAACATTTTATTTCTCTCTCTTTTTTTAAATTTTTATTTATTTATTTATTTATTTATTTTAGAGAGAAAAGGCAAGGTGACAGAGAGCAGGAGAGAGATAGAGACTGTCAAGCAGACTCAATGCCAAGTGTGGTGCCCAATATGGGGATTGATCTCATAACCCTGGGATCATGACATGATCTGAAATGAAGAGCCAGATGCCTGACTGAGTCCCCCAGGTACCCTACTAACAGACATTTCTTAAGGATGAGCTACTATAATCCCTCATCTAAAGGACAGTGAAGATCTGAACCAAGTCCAAGACAGCAGGCCTATTAAGAATGAGTTATATTTGAAATACACTTCTGAGGTATAGCCAACAGGAATTTTTGGTCAGTCATGGAGAGGAAGAGATAGTTTGAGGTGATTTGCAAATTACCTTTGGAACAATTATGTATATTCAGTCTGAAACCTCTCTAATAATTATCTAAGGTTAACTTTACATGGTAGGTAATACATTCTTGGTACATGTTTTAAAACAAACAAACAAACAAACAAACAAAAAAACCCTCAAGCACTTTGGTCCAAATTTAAAATGTTACTTGCATTTTCTTAACTGCAAAGATGAAAGCCAACCTAAATACTTCTACAAGAATCAAAATGTTTCCTGGCACAAGTGGCTAGATGTATATTTGAGTACAGACTAGCAGAAATAATTTAACAAAATACAAAAACAAACCTTTCATTTTTCAGTGATTGATTCCTCAGTAGTAGTCATAAAGTTCCCAAACCATTTCCAGGTGATATTGTAAAGATAAATTGTTCTCAATTTTTTAATAGAAAAAGATACAGTAAAGGCAATTGAAATATCAAAACATTTTCTTAAATAAATGAAATGTAACTTTTTAAAAATATATATTACATGTAAATATATCCTCTAAATATGGATGGTGAATTATTCAATCCTTGAAAACTGTAGAATACTTATGAAAGAAATTACAGATGACCAAAAAAATAAAAAAATAGAAAAACATTCCATACCAATGGATTGGAAGAAAAAAATTATTAAAATGTCTATACTACCCAAAGCAATCTACACATTTAGTGTAATCCATCTCAAAATGTCACCAGCATTTTTCACAGAGATAGAACAAGAAAAACCCTAAAATTTGTACAAAACCCCAAAAGACCCTGAAGAGCCAAAGCAATCCTGAAAAAGAACAAACTTGGAGACATCAAGATTCCAGATTTCAAGCTATATTATAAAGCTGTATGCATCAATACAGTATGGTAGTGGCACAAAAACAGACACACAGACCAAGGGACCAGAACAGGAAACCCAGAAATGGCCTCACAATATGGCCATCTTCAACAAACAAGAAAGAATATCCAATGGAAAAAAAAATTCAACAAATGATGCTGGGAAAACTGGACAGCAACATGTGAAAGAATAAAACTGGACCACTTTCTTACAGCATACATAAATTCAAATGAATTAAAGACCCAAATGTGAAACAGAAAACCATCAAAACCCTAGAGGAGAACACAAGCACCAAACTTTTGACATTGGCTGTAGCAACATCTTAGTGGACATCTCTGCTGAGACAAGGGAAGTAAAAGCAAAAATGAACCACTGAGACTTTATCAAAATAAAAATCTTTTGCATAGCAAAAAAACTAGTTAACAAAACAAAAAGGGAACCTACCGAATGGGAGAAAATATTTCCAAATGACATATCTGATAAAGGGTTAGTATCTAAAATATATGAAGAACTTATAAAACTCAACACCCCAAAAACATAATCCAGTTAAGAAATGGGCTGAAGACACGAATAGAGATTTTTCCAAAGAAGACATCCAGATGACTATTAGACAATTGAAAAGATGCTGAACAACACTCATTATTAGGGAAATAAAAATCAAAACTACAATGAGATACCACCTCATGCCTATCAGAACAGCTAAAATTAACACAGGACACAACAGGTATTGTCAAGGATGCAGAGAAAGGGGAACACTTTTTCACTGTTGGTGGGTTTAAGAACTGGTGTACTCTGGAAAACAGTATGTATCAAGGCTCTTCAAAAAGTTAAAAATAGAACTACCCTATGACCCAACAATTATACTACTAGATATTTACCCAAAGTATACAAAAATACTGATTCAAAGGAATATGTGTACCCTGATGTTTATAGTAGCAGTATCAACAATGGCCAAATTATGGACAGAGTCCAAATGTCCATCAAAAGATGAATGCATAAAGAAGACGTGGTGTGTGTGTGTGTGTATAATATATTATATATTATATTATAGTGTATTATGTATACTATATATAGTATATGTATGACAAACACATCATTATTATATAACTTATAAAATATTATAAGTAATATTCTTATATATGTAATATTCTTATATCTTACATATATAAGAATATTACTCAGCCATCAGAAAGAATGAAATCTTGCCATTTTCCATGATGTGTTTGGAGCTAGAGTGTATTATGTCATGCAAAATAAGTCAGTGAGAGAAAGACATATACCATACAAATTTACTCATATATGAAATTTAAGAAACTAAATAGATTAGCATAGGGAAAGAAAAAGAAAAGCAAACCATAGGGCAGATTCTTAACCATAAAGAACAAGCTGAGGATTACTGCAGGGAAGGTAGGGGTTGGGTAAAATAGGTGACACATATTGGGAAAGGCACTTGTGATAAATCACTAAATTAAAGTGCATTAAAGATCATTTGGCTTAGTCCTTCAGTTTAGCAAATGTGAAAACATGAATTCAGAGGAACTAAATTCCTACAACTGAATGGTATGTTTTTTCCAAAGACAGTGCATTAAAATGGGGCTGGGACTGGAAACCATATCTCCTGATTACCTAAATGCTGAGATCTAAAGGACCACAAACCTTAGTAAAGCTCTCCAAAAGAATGCCATAGGATTTTTAGTCCAAACCAGAGTTTTAAAGTAAGAGTATAAGTTACTTCATCTGTGAGCAAGCAGTTTGACAAGGCTCATTTATTTAAAACTATTATTGAAGTTATTAATCTTTTCAAATTTTAGATTTCTTTTGTGATATTAAAACAGTTCTAAATTACCCTCTGTGATGTTTTTATATTGTATCACTCTAAAGTAACTTCACTTTACCAGTTCTAAAACTTTGTCTTAATGTTTTCCTGATCACAATACTCTGAAATTATCTATTGATTCTTGTTATCTTTCCATGAAGTATATTGTAGATTTTATAAAAGCAAGGACATGTCTGCTCTGTTTGTTGCACTAATGCAAGAGCTTAGAATAGTAGATACAGTTGACAATATGCACTTTTCAATAAAAAGCTTCAGTAGTTTATCGAATTTTTTAAAAAACTTATTCTAATTACTGAAATAGAAATGACAGGTTTCAAACCCATGACTGTGAGTTATCTTTAAGCATTATTACACTAAAAAAGACTTTTCAACCGAATAAATCTTGAGGTGTTACTCAAAAATATACTAATAGTATCAATACTAACATTAATAATAATAATAATAATAATAAACAGTCCATTTTATACCAGGTTCAATGTAGTCATGTAACTGAACCCAAGTTCATTTGCCCAATGCCCAGCAAAACCATTTACTGAGTCATGGAGTATGCAGTAAGGAAAGAGTTTATTATAAAGGCAGCCAAACAAGGGGAGGAGAGGGCAAGGTTCAAATCCACCTCCCAGAAAGGAGGAGAGTCAGGGAAGTTCACAGGCAAGCAAAAAAAGCACTGGGTAAAAAGTTGCAGTTGCCCTTCTTACTCCAAATAAACCTTTGGTAAAGGGTTCCAATCATCACTGTCTTTTCATCATTCCTCATTCTTGAGGCAATTGGGATGATAACCCCTTGAGTTATTTTCTGCTAAAATGGGAAGAAGATCAGGGTTAGAGGAGTGGAACCCTTCTACACTGATATGTAAGAATATATACATGTTCTTTAGTTCTAGGTTGAAACCCAACATTGTAAATTACCAAGATTTTTGTCCTTTAGTTAATAGTTCTTATAGTATGATTTAATCTAGAGGCTTAGGGGAGATTTGTTGAAACCAAGTAGGTTTTTGTACTTACCAATTAACTTCTTTGGACCAGCTCTCCTACATAATTTGAGGTCCATCAATGTTTCACTCATCCAAGCAGGGTCCTTTTCGATGTTGCATTTGCTTACAGAGTATAGGGAACCTGTGGATTCTTATAACTAGAGTGTGATATATCTACCACTTAATTCCCTTATAGTTTTACTGAAGAATGGTGGTTAATAGTACCTCATAAAGGTATTATCCAACAAAGTTGGAGTTAATTCCCTGGGTGCTTGCTCTCCCAAGTCTTTAAGAAGTCTCCAGGATTCAGGTAGCATAAGGGCATATCTATGGGGTACACCAACCTACTGAAGCATATTCTTTACTGAATGCACCTGATAGTATCTTATTCTAAATATAAGCCCCATCAGAAATTCCTAAGTCATGAAAAGAGTGTCAAAGAAGTCTTCCATATAACATTTCTTAGGGGCTTAAAGCAAGTTTACTTACATGGGCCACTCTTACCTGAAGCAGGATAAGCAATATTTTTTTCTGCCAAGTTAATTTGCTTTCTTGGCATATCTTTTCCAAAGCTCATCTTGTTCCATTTTTTCTAGGTTGTTGAGGGTCCCAGGAAAGGTAAATTCCACTGAAAGGGCAAGGCATTGGAGTCTGCTTGTATGATTTTGCCATAAATGTTGCTCCACTGGCCCTCTGAATGAATAAATGCAATTCAAGCCTAGGAATGATTTTACTTAAAATTTATGACAACTTGCTGGGTGGCTCAGTGGGTTAAGCCTCTGCCTTCGGCTCTGGTCATGATCTCAAGGTCCTAGGATCAAGCCCCGCATGAGGCTCTCTGCTCAGTGGGGAGCCTACTTTCCCCTCTCCCTCTCTCTTTCTGCCTGCTGCTCTGCTTACTTGTGATTTGTCTCTCTCTGTCAAATAAATAAATAAAAGCTTTAAAAAAAGTTATGACAACTTGCAAGGCTTTCTTTGAATAGTATGAGAAATCTTTGGCTCAACTTGTAAGGTGTCTACAAATACCAGCAAATATCTGAGTGAAATCATACGGTATTAGTCATTCTCAGTCTGACTTATTTCACTTATAATACCATCTAGGTCTATTCATGTTGTTGCAAATAGCAACATCATTTTTTTTAATGGTGAGCAAATGACTAAACAGACCAAAAGAGCAGAATCAGACATATATGGAGAATTGATTGTTGCCAAGGGGAGCAGGTGGTGGAAGGATGGACAAAATGGATAAAGGAGAGTAGAAGATATAGGCTTCCAGATGTGAAATAAGTTATGGTAATAAAAGGAAAGGCATAGGAAATATAGTGAATAATACTGCAATAGCATTGTATGGTGACAGATGGTAGCTATGCTAGTGGTGAGAATAGCATATGGTATAGAGATGTTGAGTCACTATGTTATACACCTGAAACTCTTGTAACATTATATGTCAACTATACTCAGATTAAAAGGTTAAAAACATATTGGCAAATATTGAAAACTACCTGTTTTTTGCACCATGGTAAAGTCTGCCCATCCTCTCTGGGTGTGATGCCTCTAAGTCGTATAATTTTCAGAATTCAGTTTTATAATTTTTTTCACAAATATAATATTTTTAGAACAGTTCTCTGAAGACGGACCTGTAATATATTTCTGGATGCCCTAAAGAATAGCATCTCGGGGCTCCTGGGTGGCTCAGTGGGTTGAGGCCTCTGCCTTTGGCTCAGGTCATGATCCCAAGGTCCTGAGATCGAGTCCCACATTGGACTCTCTGCTCAGCAGGGAGCCTGCTTCCTCCTCTCTGCCTGCCTCTCTGCCTACCTGTGATCTCTGACAAATAAATAAATAAAAATCTTAAAAAAAAAAAAAAAGAATAGCATCTCACCCATAATGGATACTTTGATGAATATGGTTAATTATTTCTTCCATAAGAAGTTCTGGGATAAGGATATTTTATATTTTTACCCATCTCTAGTGCCAGAATGGTGTCCAAGCCCCTATTCCTTAGCTCTTCTTAGGTCTTCAGGAAAATACTGGAGTTGGTATTAGTTAAGTGTGTACATCTGGTACCAAAGCTATTATAGAGTTTTGGAGTCTTGTACAGACTACCATCTTGGCAGCTTGATTGGCCCATTTTTCTGGTGTCCTTAGCGGCAGACAAGATCTGATGAGTCACCACTGTATCCCATTCTTCACTGTACTTGATTCATAAAACTGCCCTCAACCATGAACATCCCAAATTCAGGATTTTACAATGGCAGATCCATCAAATCAGGACAACTGGAATAATTTTTTCAATTATCTGTGGGTATCTGGTCATCTTTCTGAATAGCCCACATAGCTATAGGCATGAAGATGGTCTCAAGATGGGCCATTGGGGCCATTTTTTTCTCTGAAAATTACCTCAAGTTCTCTAGCTTCAAGTGGCAGGGCTTCAAGAAAAAGAACACTTTTAGTTCTCAATGATTCTAAGTAAAGATAATGGGAGAAAATTGGAAACTTTAATTTGAAGAGTCATAGCCAGACACTAGAGGATATTAGGATTTAGGATTCAGCCCAGGTTTACAAGAAAACAACAAATACTCAAATACAGTTAATCAAAACCAGGACCTAATATACACAAGGGTATGTTATTGAAATAGAGTTCTATAAAATCACCCTCATTTCCACCAAAGATATTCAAATTAAAACTAAATTGTTTGTAAAATAAGTCCAACTTTAACAAACTCAGCCTATTTACATAAGCACAACAAGAATAAGGATTGGCCACATAGTCTTTCTTTCTGTCTGTCTTTCTTTTTTAAAATCTGCTTTTTAAAAATCTGACAAAGTTAAAACTTTCCATAATGAATTTCAAATTGAACTTTTAAGAGCTTCTTGAGACTAAGAAGCCAAGCCAAATACCTGTCATCATATTTTTGCTTGCAATATCTGTAGATTTGGATAAATTCCTCTTTTCTTAAGGTCCCCATAATATCCTGGCACCTGCCAGGAAGTTACCCTGTTTACCCACTAGGTAAGGCTGCTGGAAACCATGTAAACAAGGTACCATACTGATTTTCACAAGGGGCTTCAATGGTTCCATATATCAACCTTAATTCCTTAAAGCAGTTTGGTCATATTGGAGTGTAGGCATGTCTCCTTCAATATGACATTTCAGTCAAAGCTTTGGTAATATGACCAACATTTCCAAAGGTGTCTTGCCATGAGGAGAACAGATTCTTAATAGAACTTATGCAAATAAATGCATTGCCATGAAAATGTAATACTCACTGAAACTTTCTGAGTTCTGGAGGGGAAAAAAGTATTTGTTACCAAATTTCTTTAAGTCATAGATAGCTTATGAAAAACAAGTTCCTTAAATCTGGAAGAGCAAACAGACAAACAGCAGTGTTTTCAATGAAATTCATAGTATTTTTTTCATATTCTTTAATAATCCTTGGAGATACTGGCTTGATAATCCTTTTACATCAACAATCTGAATGTTTAACTCTATGGCAGCTTGCCAAAATTGATAAAATTGAAATCCTTAGCATCTTCTGTGGTTCTTTCTGTTAAATTCTAACCTTACTCCTGCCTCTGTTAGACAAATCAGAGATTCCAGCTCCCTAGCAATGATTGGTAAGCTATTTAGTTATTGGCTCTGTTTCCAGCCTCAAAATCTTGAGGAATTTGATCAACTTCTGTGGATAGCCTTAGATAGACATATTATTCAGTATAATAGTGTACTTTCTCAATGGTTTGTGGAAAATTAGATTTACTCTTTCTCCAGGAACCACTATTAATCTTTCTGGTAAAGGTTTCTGAAGTATTAGAATCTTGACCAGCTACCATAGCACTGCTAACTTTGCTTTCCAGCTTTTATTGCAATCGCATGTTCAGAGTGTAAGTGGTAATGGTCCTTATTTGGGGTGTCACCTGCATGTTTTTGGCTTCCTTCAAAGAGTGTTAATGTCAAACATGCCCTAACAAATTCATGATAAAAAATGATACAGTGAATTGACAATGAGTCTAAAGTGGGTTTCTTCAACTTGAGTCTCTTCAATGGTACAAAGTACTTCATATCCACATGCATCTTTGGAAGCCTTAGTTTTCTGTCTTTCACTATTGCTAACAGAATTTTCTTCAATGCACATCAAAAGCATCTGAGACTGACATTTATTTGTCAATTCAATCAATTCCATGTTTGTTTGAATGCAGTTTTCTAATTAGTTCTAGAAATTATTGCAGACCCATAGTTGTCAGAATCTACGAATTTCAAGGAGCAAGATAGCAGAGGAGTAGGAAACTTAAATTTCATCAGGTCCCAGGAATTTAGCTAGGTAATTATCAAACCATTCTGATCAAACAAAACTTTCTGGATGGTAGGATGTGTAGAGAAGTGAATCTGAAGCAACACATGGGACAAGAGACTGTGGGGGGGATGGGCCAGCTCCTGGCAAGTGGTAGAGCAGCAGAGCACAAAATTGGAAGTCTGCTCCACTGAGAGATATTGCTCCAGAGACTAACCAGGGGATGGAGCCCTCACTGAGACACTGTGGTCTCAGGTGCCTTGGGATCACAGAAAGTCTGGAGTGTCTGAGTGTAACAGAGCTCCCAGGTATTGGAGTGTGGAAGCCAGCTGTGAAGACAGAACCAAGAAGTGGGCTTTCAGCTCAGGTTACCATAAAGCATTATTCCCAGCACAATCAGGCCACTGTTTTTGAACAGGGATCCCACAAGTAACAGATCTGGGGATACCCCCCCCTTCCTCCACTAGGAGGAGTGGTATGGGACTGTGCTTCAGGAATTTGCTGGATTTAGAGTCTCCAAATGGGGCCATGTGTCAGAGATGGAAGTTCTCCATCACAAGCCTGATGAGCACAGAGCATAGCCACAGACCAGGGAGACAGGAATGATTGACTGCTTTTCTTTGAGGGCACACTGAGGAGTGGGGCCTGAGCTTTCAGCTTCTCTGGGCTGGAGATTGGGAAGCTGCCATCTTCATTCTCCTCCTCCAAAGCTGTATGGAAAGTGCTCAGGTTAAAAAAAAAAAAAAAAAAAAAAAAAGCTATTGAGAGCAAAACCAAGCAGATTATTTAGGCTAGCCCCTGGCAAGGGTGGTGCAATTCCACTTCAGGCAAAGACATTTGAGAATCACTGCAACAGGCCTCTCCCCCAGAAGATCAGCTAGATCATCCAGCCAAGACCAAGTTCACCCATCGGGGAGAACTGCAGAACTCCAGAGCTAGGAGAACGTAGCATATCAAAATCATGGCTCTTTTCCCCTATGATTCTTTAATCTTTAATATTAAATTTTTTAAAGTTTACTTTTTTCTTATTTTATTTTTTATGTTTTTCATCTTTCTTATTTTAACCTCTTTTTAAACTATTTTATCAATGTCTTTTTAAAAACCCTTTTAAATTTTCATTCTTACACTCATATTCTATCTCTTCATTGTCTTTAGCCTTATTTTTTGTATACATCTAAGTTTTTCTTTCTTTAAACTTTGGGATAACAGTTTCTTCTAACAGATCAAAATACACCCTAAATCTAGCATATGGTTTTGTTCTAATCTCCACCCTGATCACATTCTCCCTTTTTTTTTTCTTTTTTTCAACCAATTTCTTATTAATTCCTTTTTCACAATCTTACATACATACATATATCCTCCCAGGTTTAGGGGTTTAGTGGGTTCCTTCTGATTTGGTTAGTGTATGGTTTTCTGGGGTCATTGCTAACCTTTTAGTATTTCGTTCTCTCATTCATCTATTCTAATCTGAATAAAATGACAGGGTAGAAAAACTCACCTAAAAAAAAAAGTATAAGAGGCAAATTCAATGGTTAGGGATCTAATCAACAAAGACATTAGTAATGTCAGAACTAGAGTTCAGAATGATGATTATCAAGGTGCCAGCTGGGCTCAAAAAAAGCATGGAAGAGACTAGAGAATTCCTTTCTAGAGAAATAAAATCTCTTTATGGAGAAATAAAAGGAGTACAATCTAACCAAGTTGGAATAAAAAAGCTATAAATGAGGTGCAACAAAAATAGAGGCTCTTACTCCTAGGACAAATGAGGCAGAAGAGAGATTTGGCAATACAGAAGACCAAATGATGGAGAATAAGGAAATTGAACAAAAGAGACACAAACAACTACTGGACCACCAAGGGAAAATTTGAGAGAAAAGTGATACCATAAGATGAAATCACAAGATATTAGAATAATTGGAATTCCAGAAGAAGAAGAAAGAGAAAAAGGGACAGAAGGTATGTTGGAGCATATTATAGCAGAGAATTTCCCTAATTTGGCAAAGGGAACAAGCATAAAAACCCAGGAGGCACACAGAATCCCCCTCAAAAATCAATAAAAATAGGTCCACACCTCATCATCTAGTAGTAAAACTTATAAGTCTCAGTGACAAAGAGAAAATCCTGGAAGCAGCTCAGGACAAGAGGTCGATAACAACGGTAGAAATATTAGATTGGCAACAGATGTGTCCACAGAGACCCGGCAAGCCAGAAAGGACTGGCATGATATATTCAAGCATTAACAAGAAAAATATGCAGCCAAGAATACTATATCTAGTTAGGCTATCATTGAAAATAGAGGGAGAGATAAAGCTTCCTCCAAGACAAACAAAATCTAAAAGTTTTCAAATCCCAAACCAGTTCTACAGGAAATATTGAAAGGGGTCCTCCAAGCAAAGGGAGAGCCTAAAAGTAACAGACCAGAAAGGAACAAAGAAAATATATTGTAACAGTCACAGTACGGCAATACAATGGCACTGAATTCATATCTTTTGATAGTTACCCTGAATGTAAATGGGCTAAATGCCCTGATAAAAAGATACAAGGTATCAGAATGGATTTAAACAAACAAACAAATAAAATAAAACAAAACAAAAGATCAGTATGCTGTCTACAAAAAACTCATTTTAGACCCAAAGAAACCTCCAAATTTAAAGTAAGGGGGTGGAAAATAATTTACCTTGTTAGTGGACATCAAAAGAAAGCTGGAGTGACAATCCTTATATCAGATAAATTAGATTTTAAGCCAAAGACTATAATAAGAGGTGAGGAAGGACACTATATCATACTTAAAGGGTCCATCCAAAAAGATCTAACAATTTTAAATATCTATGTCCCTAAATCGGCACAACCAATTACATGAACCAATTAATGACATAATCAAAAAAACACATTGACAATAATACAATAATAGTAGGGGAATTTAACACCCCATCACTGAAATGGACAGATCATCTAAGCGAAAGATAAACAATGAAATAAAGGCTTTAAATGACAAAATAGACTGGACAGACATCACAGATATATTTAAAACATTCTATCCCAAAGCAACAGAATACATATTCTTCTCTAGTACATATGGAACAATCTCCAGAATAGATCACATTCTGGGTCGCAAATCAGATCTCAACTGGTATCAAAAGTTTGGGATCATTGCCTGCCTATTTTCAGACCACAATGCTTTGAAAAGTAGGACTCAATCCACAAGAGGAAAGTTGGAAAAAACTCACATACATGGAGGCTAAAGAGCATCCTACTAAGGAATGACTGGGTCAATGAGGAAACTAAAGAAAAATTTTAAAAAACCATTGAAACAAATGAAAATGAAAACTGTTCAAAATCTTTGGGACACAGCAAAGGCAGTCCTGAGAGGAATGTATATAGCAATACAAGTCTTTCTCAAGAAACAGGAAAGGTCTCAAGTATATAGCCTAACTCTACACCTAAAGAAGCTGGAGAAAAAAAGAGCAAAGAAAGCCTATACCCAGCAGGAGAAGAGAATTAATAAAGATCAGAATAGAAATCAATGAAATAGAAACCAAAAGAACAGTAGAACAAAGCAAAGAAACTAGGAGCTGGTTCTTTGAAAGAATTAATAAGATTGATAAACCCCTGGCCAAACTTATCAAAAAGAAAAGGGAAAGGACCCAAAATAAATAAAATCATGAATGAAGGAGGAGAGATCACAACCAACAGCAAAGAAATATAAACAATTATAAGAACTATTATGAGTAACTATACACCAGCTAATTTGACAATCTGGAAGAAATGGATGCAATCCTAGAAATGTATAAACTACCAAAACTGAATCAGGAAGAAATAGAAAAACTGAACAAACCCATAACCTGTAAGAAGATTGAAGCAGTCAACCAAAATCTTCCAAAATAACATGAGTGCAGGGCCAACTGGCTTCCCAGGGGAATTCTACCAAACATTTAAAGAATTAATACCTATTCTCTTGAAAATGTTCCAAAAAAATAGAAACAGAAGGAAAACTTCCAAACTCATTTTATGAGGCCAGCATTACCTAGATCCCAAAACCAAAGACTCCATCAAAAAGGAGAATTACAGACCAATATCCCTGATGAACATGGATGCAAAAATTCTCACCAAAATACTAGCCAGTAGGATCCAACAGTACATTAAAAGGATTATTCACTAAGACCAAGTGGGATTTATTCCTGGGCTGCAAGGTTGGTTCAACATCCACAAATCAATGTGATACAATACATTAATGAAAGAAAGACAAGAACTGTATGATACTCTCAATAGATGCTGGAAAAGCATTTGACAATGTACAGCATCTTTTCTTGATCAATACTTCTCACAGTGTAAGCATAGAGGGTACATACCTCAATATCATCAAAGCCATTTATGAAAAACCCACAGCACATATCATCCTCAGTGGGGAAAAACTGAAAACTATTCCCCTAAGGTCAGGAACATGGCAAGGATGTCCACTATTGCCACTGCTATTCAACATATTACTAGGAGTCTTAGCCTCAGCAATCAGACAACAAAAGGAAATAAAAACATCTGAATAGACAAAGAAGTAAAACTCTCACTCTTTGCAGATGATAGAATACTTTATGTGAAAAATGTGGAAGAGTACACTCCAAAACTGCTCAAACTCATACAGGAATTCAGTCAAGTATCAGGATATAAAATCAATGCATAGAAATCAGCTGCATTTCTATACACCAACAGCAAAACAGAAGAAAGAATAAGGAATCGATCCCATTTACAATTTTATCCAAAACCATAAGATACCTAGGAATAAACCTAACCAAAGAGGCAAAGAATCTGTACTCAGAAAACTATAAAGTACTCATGAAAGAAACTGAGGAAGATACAAAGAAATGGAAAAACATTCCATGCTTATGGATTGGAAGAACGAATATTGTGAAAATGTCTACGCTACCTAAAGCAATCTATACATTTAATGCTATCCTATCAAAATACCATTCTTTTTTTTTTTTTTCCAAATAAATGGAACAAATAATCCTGAAATTTGTATGGAACCAGAAAAGACACCAAATAGCCAGAGGAATGTTGAAAAAGAAAACCAAAGTTGGTGGCATCACAATTACAGCTTCAAGTTCTCTATTACAAAGCCATAATCATCAAGACAGTACAGTAACAGGCACAAAAACGGACACATAGATCAATGGAACAAAATAGAGAGCCCAGAAATGGACCCTCAACTCTGTGGTCAACTAATCTTTGAAAAAGCAGGAAGAAATGTCCAATGGAAAAAAGACAGTAAAGAGAGTCTCCTCAATAAATAGTATTGTGAGAATTGGAGATCCACAAGCAAAAGAATGAAACTGGACCATTTCTTTACACCACACACAAAAGTAGACTCAAAATGGATAAAAGACCTTAATGTGAAAGATGAAATCCATCATAATCTTTGAGGAGATCATAGGCAGCAACCTCTTCCACCTCAGCCACATCAACTCCTTCTGTGGCACATCACCAAAGGCAAGGGAAGCAAGGGTATACATGAACTATTGGAACTTCATCAAGATCAAGTTTTGCACAGGAAACAGTCAACAAAACCAAAAGAAAACCTACCGAATGGGAGAAGATATTTGCAAATGACATATCAGATAAAGGGCTAATATCAAAATCTATGTATAACTTATGTACCTCAATACCCAAAGAATAAATAATCCAATCAGGAAATGGGAAGAAGACATGAACAGACTTTTCTGCAAAGAAGACATCCAAATGTCCAACAGACACATGATAAAGATTTCAACATCACTGGGCATCATGGAAATACAAATCAAAACTACAATGAGATACCACGCCACACCAGACAGAATGGCTAAAATTAATAAGTCAGGAAATGACCAATGTTGGCAAAGATGCAGAGAAAGGGGGACCCTCCTACACTGTTAGTGGGAATGTAAGCTAGTAGAGCCACTTGAAAACAGCATGGAGATTCCTCAAAAAGTTGAAAATAGAGCTACCCTGCAACCTAGCAATCACACTCTTGGGTATTTACCTTAAGGATACAAATGTAGTAATCTGAAAGGGCACATGTACCCAAATGTTTATAACAGCAATGTCCACAATAGCCAAGCTATGGAAAGAGCCTATATGTCCATTAACAGAGGAATGGATAAAGAAGATGTGGTATAGATATACAATGGAATACTATGCAGCCATCAAAAGAAATGAAAACTTGCATTTGCAATGGATGGAACTAGAGGGTATTATGCTAAGTGAAATAGGTCAATCAGAGCAAGAGAATTATCATATGAACTCTCTGATATGAGGAATTTGAGAGGCATGGAACAGGGTCATGGAGGGATAGGAAGGGAAAAATGAAACAAGATGGCATCGGGAGGGAAACAACCCATAAAAGACTCTTTTTTTTTTTTAAAGATTTTATTTATTTATTTGACAGAGAGAAATCACAAGTAGATGGAGAGGCAGGCAGAGAGAGAGAGAGGGAAGCAGGCTCCCTGCTGAGCAGAGAGCCCGATGCGGGACTCGATCCCAGGTCCCTGAGATCATGACCTGAGCCGAAGGCAGCAGCTTAACCCACTGAGCCACCCAGGCGCCCCCCATAAAAGACTCTTAATCTCACTGAACAAACTGAGGGATGCTGTGGGGTGGGGGTAGAGGGATAGGGTGGCTAGGTTATGGACATTGGGGAGGGTATGTGTTATGATGAGTGCTGTGAAATATGTAAGCCTTATAATTCACAGACCTGTACCCCTGGGGCACATAATATATGTTAATAACATTTAAAAATTAAAAATTAAAGTAATAATATTAAAAAACAAAAAACAAAAAAAATTCATTTATCATGGGGAGCAATGAGTAATGTATACAATTGTTGGATCACTATATTGTTAACCTGATACTAATAACACTGAATACCAATTACACAGAAGTTTAAAAAAATTACAATTAAAATACTGTCTGTGTGACATTATTCTGTATTTCCAAGGAATTATCAAGAGAGAGTGTAGAGGGGCGCCTGGGTGGCTCAGTGGGTTAAGCTGCTGCCTTCGGCTCAGGTCATGATCTCAGGATCCTGGGATCAAGTCCTACATCGGGCTCTCTGCTCAGCAGGGAGCCTGCTTCCCTCTCTCTCTCTATGCCTGCCTCTCTGTCTACTTGTGATCTCTGTCTGTCAAATAAACAAATTAAAAAAAAAGAGAGAGAGAGTGTAGATATCCACTTACCTCCTAAGGGAAACAATCCCCCCAAATATTTAATATTCTTTTTGTCTTAATTCAAATGTCTAAAGCCCCTTCTGCTCTTCACAGACATTGTGATTCATCATATACTATAGTAATTTTTATGCCTATTAATGTGTTTTAATCACGTTATATCTTTTTCTACACTAACAGATTCATTTTACCACACATTTTCAAAAATATCTATAATCCAGAGGTGTCAGAGTGGTTATAATAGCTAAGGTACAAAATCTCTTCTTTTCACAAAACTTTTGTTTAAACCCACTTTACTTGTCTTCTATCTTGCAGTTATAGAAAAGTAGAATGGTTATGTAAAGATATTAATGGATTTTATCACCTGTCAGGTTTTAAAGATAACCATAAGCAATCATTTAAATTTGAAGATACATTCAGGATACTTGAATACAATTAGATATAATCACAGACAAAATATAAACACCAACTTCATTGGAAAAAAAATACTTCCTTCACACAAAATTATAGTCTTAAAACAATGTATTAGGAATTTTTACAAAAGATTAGTAAGAATAAGACAATACATTTATGCTTGTTATAAACAGGCAATATTTACAATTTACTGTACTGCCTTTTAAGTATTGTGTTATTTGTGTGACAATGTGATTTACTGTTCCTGCCACATACTTTTTGAGACAAAAGTAATGTTAACCAGACATGAGGAGAAAAGCTGGCAGAGGAGTAGGGGACCCTATTTTAACTTGTCCCCTGAACTGAGCTACCAGACCATTCTGAACAACCACAAAATCAGCTGGAGATGTAAGAAGATATATCTGGATCTCTATAAACAGAATATCTCTGGCAGTTGGTCTCAAGGTCTGAAGTGGGAACCATGATTCTGCGGGCAGATATAAATATAAATGGAAGGGGGTAGAAGCCTCTGGGATCCTGTACCACCTGATCTCAAAAGCCTCCTCTGCTGGGGACCAGGCACAGAGTTCCAGACTGGCAGTGGCAGGGAAAGGACTTTAGGGCAGCTCTCCACACTGAAACCTGGACCTGTACAGGCACTGAGGGGAACTGGGGGCAGCTTGCAGTTTTAGAAGCACAAAGGGCAGAGACATGCCTGGACCTGAAAGCAAGTGCTAGGAGTGCCACTGTGTGGTTCACAACACAGGAAACTACAGTTTTTAGCAGCACAAACAGAAACAAAAATAGTGTGGCCTGGAATACTCAGTGGAGAACAGACTGCAATTTCTCTGTTCAGAGACAGAGGTTTGAATACAGTCACTTCTGCTCTGACTCTCAGAAGAGACATGGAAAGGCACCTGAGAAAGTTGTTAGAGAACAAAAGCCCCCCCAAAAATGGTTTTCACTGAGCCCATCACCCAGAAAAAGAGGCAAAGAAACTCTGCCCAAACAAATTTGCCTAAGTAACTATGCAGCAGGCTCCTCTTCCAGAAGTTAGACTGGAAGAATCAGAGTCAACCCTAAGCTCCCTATAAAACATATTCATCTTGCTGAAGTTGTGGTCAATAATTTGGACTCTGTATATTCCTCAACCACCCTCAACAGAATGATTAAGAGGAGGAATAACCAGCATAGGAAAGATTCAGAGGCTGTGACCTCTGCCATAGAACTAATGTAAATGGATATAAGCAAGATGTCAGAAATAGACTACAGGGTAATAGTTATGATGATAATAGCTATGATGGAGAAAATCATTAATGGCAACATAGTTTCTCTAAGGACATAAATGACAGCTACTCTGGCAGAATTTAAAAATGCTATCAATGAGATCCAATCTAATCTAGACACTCTAAACAGCTAGGGTAAACAAGGCAGAAGAATGAATTAGTGATCTAAAGGACAGACTGATAGAAAAGAAGAAACAGGAGGAGGACTGGAACAAACAGCTTAAAATCCCTAAAAACAGAATTGGAGAACTAAATGATACCATGAATCATTCCAATGTCAGAATTTTGGGGATCCCAGAGGGGACTGGAGGGAAAGAGAGGACTACAATATATATTTGAGCAAATCATAGCCAAGAACTTCCCTAATCTGGAGAATGCAACAAGCATTCATATCCTAGAGGCAGAGAGGACCCCTCCCAAGATCAAGAGCAGAGCAGTGCCCCCACACATAATAGTAAAACTCACAACTCTTAAAACCAAGGAAACCATCTTAAGGGTGGTTAGAGGGAAGAGATTCCTTACACACAGAGGGAGTAATGTCAGAATAATGTCAGACCTGTCCACGGAGACCTGGCAAGCCAGAAAGGGCTGGCAAGACATATTCAGGGTACTAAATGAGAAGAATATGCAACTAAGAATTCTTTATCCAGCAAGGCTTTCATTCAAAATGGATGACATAAGGAGCTTCCAGTACTGGCAGAAACTGAAAGAAATATGACCACTAAGTTAGCCCTGCAAGATGCATTAAGGGATGGGATTCTAGAAAAGGAGAAAGACCCCAAGAGTGATATAGAACAGAAATATACAGAGAAAATCTACAGAAACAAGGACTTGACAGGTAACATGATGACAATAAAATCATATTTTTCAATGATCACTCTCAACCTGGATGGCCTAAATGCTCCTATTAAACAGCACAGGGTTGCAGATTGGATAAAAAGAACCCATCCATAGGCTGTCTATAAGAGACTCATTTTGAACCTAAATATACATCCAGACTGAAATTGAAAGGATGGAAAACCATCTTTCATGCCAATGGACCTCAAAAGAAAGTTGGGGTAGCAGTTTCATCTCAGACAAATTAGATTTTATGCTAAAAACTGTAGTTAGAGACACAGAAGGACACTATATCATGCTTAAAAGGTCTATCCAACAAAAAGATCTAACAATTGTAAATATCTATGCCTCCAGCATGGGAGCAACCAACTACATAAGCCAACTTTTAATCAAAATAAAGAGACATATTGATAATAATACATTAATAGTAGAAGACCAACACTCCACTATCAGCAATCAACAGATCATCTAAGCAGAAAACCAATGAAGAAATAAGAGCTTTAAATGACACACTGGACCAGATGGACCTCATAGATATCTACAAAACTTTCTACCATGAAACAACAGAATATACATTCTTTGCAAGTGCACATGGAAGTTTCTTCAGAATAGACCACACACCAGATCACAAATAAGATCTAAGCCAAAACCAAAAGATTGAGATTATTCCCTGTTATTCTTTGACCACAATGTTTTGAAACTGGAACTCAATCACAAGAAAAATTTTGGAAGAAATTCAAATATTTGGAAGCTAAAGAGCATCCTGCTCAGGAATGTTTGGGTCAACCAGGAAATCAAAGAAGAACTTAAACAATTCATGGACACCAATGAGAATGAAAATACATCAGTTTGAATCCTATGGGATATGGCAAAGACAGTCCAAAGGGGGAAATACATAGTCATCTCAGTCTCATTCAAAAAAATGAAAAATCCTGAATATACAAACTGTCTTTACACTTTACAGTACTGGACAATCAACAACAAATTAATCTAAACATGCATGAGAAGGGAAATAATGAAGATTAGAGCAGAGATCAATGAATTAGAAACCAGAAATACAGTAGAACACATCAACAAAACTAGAAGCTGGTTCTTTAAAAGAATTAATAAGATGGATAAACCACAGGCCAAACTTATCTAAAAGAAAAGAGCAAGGACCCAAAGTAATAATATTATGAATGAAAAGGGAGAGATCATGACTAACACCAAGGAAACAGAAACAATTATCAGAAATTATTACCAACAATATGTGCCAATAAATTAAACAACCTGGAAGAAATGGATGCCTTCCTGGAAACCTATAAACCATCAAGACTTGAATAGGAAGAAACAACCTGGACAGACCAATATCCAATAACAAGATTGAAGCAGTGATCAGAAACCGCCCCCCCCCCCAAAAAAAAAACCAGAGTCCAGGACCTGATGAATTCCCTGGGGAATTCCACTAAACATTCAAAGATGTAATAATACTTATTCTCCTGAAGCTGTTTCAAAAAACAGAAACAAAAGGAAACTTCCAGACTCATTCTATAATGCTAGCATTACCTTGATTGCCCAAACCAGGCAAAGACCCCATCAAAAAGGATTTCAGACCAGTATCCCTGATGAATATGTATGCCAAAATTCTCAACAAGATCCTAGCTAATAGGATCTAACAGTACATTAAAATAATTATCTACCAGGACAAAGTGGGATTTATCCCTGGGATGAAGGGTGGTTCAGCATTTGCAAGTCAATCAATGTTTTAGAACAAATCAATAAGACGAGAAAGAAGAACCATATGCTCCTCTCAATTGATGCAGAAAAATCATTTGACAAAATACAGCATCCTTTTCTGATTAAGACTATTCAGAGCATAGGGATAGAATGACCATTCCTCAATTTCATAAAACCCAACTATGAAAAACCCACAGAGAATATCATTCTCAATCAGGAAAAGCTGAAAGCCTCTCCATTAAGATCAGGAACACAACAAGAATGCCCACTCTCATCACTATTGTTCAACATTGTAATAGAAGTGCTAATATCAGCAATCAGACAATGAAAAGAAACAAAAGGTATTAAAATTGGCAAAGAATAATTCAAACTCTCTCTCTTCACAGGTGACATGATACTTTATGTGGAAAACCCAAAAGACTGAACCAAAATTATTAGAACTCATACAGCAATTCAGTAATGTGGCAGGATACAAAATCAATTTACAGAAATCAGTTGCTTTCTTATACACTAGCAATGAAAATATAGAAAGGAAAATTAGAGAATTGGCTTCATTTATTATAGTACCAAGAACCATAAGATACCCGGGAATAAACCTAACCAAAGAGGTAAAGGATCTATACTCTAGAAACTACAAAATACTGATGAAAGAAATTGAAGAAGACTCAAAAAATCAAACAAACAAACAAACAAACAAACAAAACATTCCATGCTGACGGATCAGAAGAATAAACATTGTTAAAATATCTATGCAACCCAGAGCAATGTATGCTTTCAATGCCATCCTGATCAAAATACCAAAGACATTTTCCAGAGTGCTGGAACAAACAATCCTAAAATTTGTAGGGAACAAGAAAAGACCCCAAATCACCAAGTAAATGTTGAAAAAGAAAAACAATGCTGGGGGCATCACATTGCCTGATTTCAAGCTATACTACAAAGCTGTGATCACCAAGA
>NC_081558.1:128526509-128556720 GCF_022355385.1 Mustela nigripes | reverse complement strand
AAAAAAAAAAAAAAAAAAAAAAAAAAAAAAAAAAAAAAACACCAGATACATAGATCAATGGAACAGAATAGAGAGCCAGATATAGACCTTCAACTCTATGATCAACTCATCTTCAACAAAGCAGGAAAAAATATCCAATGCGCAAAAGACAAGTCTCTTCAGCAAATGGTGCTTGGAAAATTGGATAGCTATATACAGAAGAATGAAACTCAACCATTCTTTTATACCATACACAAAGATAAAGTCAAAATGGATGAAGATCTCAATGTGAGACAGGAATCTATCAAAATCCTAAAGGAGAACATAGGCAGTAACATCTTCAACATTGACCACAGCAACTTCTTTCAAGACATGTCTCCAAAGGCAAGGGAAACAAAAGCAAAAATGAACTTTGGGATTTTATCAAGATAAAGAGCTTCTGCACAGCAAAGGAAACAGTCAACAAAACTGAGAGGCAACCCATGAAATGGGAGAAGATATTCACAAATGACACTACAGACACAGGGCTGATATCTAAGATCTATAAAGAACTTCTCAAACTCACCACCCAAAAAATAAATAATCACATCAAAAATGGGCAGAAGACATGAACAGACACTTCTCCAAAGAAGACTTGCAAATGGCTAACAGACACATGAAAGTGTTCATCATCATTAACCATCAGGGAAATTCAAATTAAAATCACATTGAGATACTATCTTACACCAATTAGAATGGCAAAAATTGGCAAGGCAAGAAGCAACAAATGTTGGAGAGGATGTGGAGAAAGGAGAACCCTCTTACACTGTTGGTGGGAATGAAAGGGGATACAGCCACTTTGGAAAATAATGTGGACATTCCTCAAAAAAAAAATTAAAAATAAAGTTACCCTATGATCCAGCAATTATACTACTATTTACCCCAAAGATACAGATGTAGTGAAAAGAATGGCCACATGCCCCCCAGTGTTCATAGCAGGAGTGTCCACAATAGCCAAACTGTGGAAAGAGCTGAGATGCTCTTCAAAGATGAATGGATAAAGAAGATGTGATCCATATATACAACGGAAAGTTACTCAGCCATCAGAAAGGATGAATAATCAACTTTTGCATCAACAT
This sequence comes from Mustela nigripes, assembly GCF_022355385.1. Taxonomy (NCBI): domain Eukaryota; kingdom Metazoa; phylum Chordata; class Mammalia; order Carnivora; family Mustelidae; genus Mustela; species Mustela nigripes. The sequence continues at coordinate 128,555,623 of NC_081558.1, read as the reverse complement.
GGATGGGACTTGAGGAGATTATATTAAGTGAAATAAGTCAAGCAGAGAAAGTCAATTATATGGTTTCACTTATTTGTGGAACATAAGGAATAGCATGGAGGACATTAGGAGAAAGAAGGGAAAAATGAAGGGGGGCATTAGAGGGTGGGAGGAACCATGAGATACTATGGATTACAAAAAATGAACTGAGGGTTTGGGGGCGTGGGAGATGTGTTAGCTTGGTGATAGGTATTGAGGAAGACATGTATTGCATGGAGCAGTGAGTGCTATACATAAACAATGAATCATGGAACACTACATCAAAAGGTAAAGATACATTCTATGGTTACTAACATAACAACAAAAAAAGACACACACACACAAATAGACATGTTATAGGAAAAATGAAAACAAGCCAAGATTCTCCCAGGAAAACTAACAAGTTACAATTTTTTAAAAAATTTAACCTGCCTCATTTTTCACCCTAGCTAATATGACCATATATATCCTCAATCTCCTTTTCTTTTTTCGATTTAATCACTCAAATTCAAAATGTGCTCTTTTTATTAATATTCCTTCCATTCTCTCCTTCCTTCTCCTTTACTTTCTTTTCCTTTTAAATTTCCTAAAGATCTGTTTCTGAAATATGGGCAAGGTCAAATTTTTCTTCTAATGTTTCTATTTAATCTCATTCAACATTGAGAAGTGTCAGAGTTTTCATAAATAGTATATTGAGTAGTTATTTTAAATTCTACAAAAATACACAATACAAACAAGCCTCAAATTGCCTATTCATCTTTATATATTCATTATTTCTATTAATATATATTTAAATCTTAAAAATGGTTTAGATTAGTAAGTTATAGCACTAAGCTCTTAAATTTACCCACAGTTTAACTCTGGATATGGGAGATAAAAGAGTGGGACTGAGTATTTACCCTAAAGATACAAATGTAGTGATCTGAAGGGACATGCGCATCCACATGTTTATAACAGCAATGTCTACAATAGCCCAACTATGAAAAGAGCCAAGATGTCCATCAACAGATGAATAGATAAAAAAGCTGTGGTGTGTATGTGTGTGTGTGTGTATTTATGTATGTATGTATGTGTGTATGTATGTGTATATATATATATATATATATATATATATATTCCATATATATACATGGAATACTATGCAGCTATCAAAAACCTGAAATCTTGCCATTTGCAATAATGGATGGAACTAGAGGGTATTATGCTAAGGGAAATATCAATCAGAGAAAGACAATTATATGATCTCTCTGATATGAGGAATTTGAGAGGCAGGGTGGGAGGTCATGGGGGTTAGGGAGGGAAAAAATGAAACAAGGTGGGGAGGGAGGGAGGGAGAAAACCATAAAAGACTCTTAATCTCACTAAACAAACTGAGAGCTGCTGGTGGGTGGGGGGTAGGGACAGGATTTTGGACACTGGGGACAGTACACACTATGGTGAGTGCTGTGAATTGTGTAAAACTGTTGATTCACAGACCTGTACACCTGAAGCAAATAATACATTATGTGCTAAAAAAAGAAAAAAGAAGAATGGTAATTATAACAAGTTTATTTAATGTACAGTGAAAGGCAACAAGTAGATGGTTAAGTATTTTGCCTTCACAAATTTATTAGTATTTTTTCTATATCTTACTTAAAGATCTGAGACATCCACTTATACACAGATGTAAAAAATATTAGCAAACAAAATCAACTACAAGGTGCCAAAGGCTCTTTGTTAAAATTATGAATTTTAGAGAAAAATTTTTACTTAATCATATTTCATTCCCAACACAGCAAAAGCCTTATGCACACTGTTTTCATGAGATTTACAGCCTATTTTCCAAGATTACAAACAACAAGATTTGTACACCAACACCTACCACACCTACCCAAAGAAGAAATGATGCCTCTTTAGCTAAGTTCCTGGAGAAGACTTTGAAGTCTGAAGGAGGTGCATGGGATGTCCATTCATATTTTGAAAAGTCCTACCTGTCATTTTTCAGCCGAATTACCGTTAAATCACAATTTTTTTTCCACAGAATGCCCCATTTTGGTTTTTGTTTGTTTGGTTGATTACTTTTTTAACTTTGGGATGATTCAAATTTTCATTCATTTAAAGACAAAATTAAAACAGATACAAAAAAATAACTTCTTAAATTACAAATAAATAAATAAATTTATTTGAATTTAACTTTATATAAAATTGGTAACATAGCCACGTAAGGAAGAACATTTTAATACTTTAATATTTAATACTAAATACTTTAATACTTTAACATTTAATACTAAATGTTTAAAAACATTTTAATACTTTAATACTTTAAGGTGTAGTATTTTAACTGTGTTTCCCTAAAAAGGATATTCTAATAATATCCTAGGGAAAGATATCCTTCCCTAGAAGGATATTCTAATAATATTTTAAAAGCCTGAAAAATAAATGTTAAACCAAATTTAATCCTATTATAAGGAAAATGTTTATGTCAGATAATTAAACCAATAACAATTCTATAGTAATGTCTTTAGATATCAACATTTAAAAAACACTTCAAGTATAAAAATCAACATAGTTAATTATAAATCATATATTTTAACCTCTGAATTGGAGTTGTAATATAAACTCAAATTATTTTTCATTTATCAAAACATGAGCTAGTTCTATTTACTGAGATGACCTTGAAGAAATTAAAAGCACTTGTGGGTGCCCAGGGTGTGGGCTCTAAAAAATCAAAGAAATAAGAGGCTTTTGAGGGAACGGCCAATGCAATGTCAGAAGTATAAAATGTACAAGATAAACTTTGAATGATCTGTTGTGCTAGAAAGAATTCTATTGTAGAATAATCAAGTTTTGACAAAAACAAACAAACAAAACAAAAACAGGGTCCAACTTGAAGGGGTTTCCACTGGCCACACATAAGACCATTTAATCACCATGAAGAAATTACAGCAACGTGGTTGAAACATACAAATATACAATAATTCCTGGTCTTATAATGATAAAAAAAATCCCTAACTCTCTGCTTTATACGGTAGCAAAATCATGAGCTTAGTATTCTGAAAACTAATAAATAAAGGGGGAAAAGATCAGGGAACTGGCCTGCTTTTCATGAACAGAATATATTTCAGAATAACTAAATTATTGGTAAATAAAATCTCTTCTTCAGAGAACATTTACAGCTAATAGGTGCAGAAGGAAGAATAGAATTAGAAAAATCACAAATTTTTATTTCCCAATGACAATGGTAGATAAAAGCAACAATCATCAATGGCTGCTGAAACCTTTAGGTGAGAGACTGATTGGGAACTTTATTATAAATGGATTAGGCTGACAATACCTGCACCCAATTGTATTAGCTTACTATTTATGCCATAATAAATACCACAAACTTGGCAACAGTTTACCTAAATTTAATCAGTTAAAACAATTAAGTTTAAGCAAATTTAACATGCTGTCCTGTAGGTGTAAAGTCCTGGTTAGCTTGACTGATTTCTCTCTCCAGATTTTGGAAAGCCAAAATAAAGGTGTCAATCATCCTGAGCTCTTCCAGAGAGGCTCTGAGAAAAATCTGCTCCCAACTTACTTAGGTGGCTGACAGAAAAAAGTTCCCTGCTGGCTATCAGTTAAATATTGTGCTTCGCTCCAGCAGGCTCCAATTCACAATCAGTTATTAAGCAAATGCTGCAAACAGCTTTACACCTATAGTGGGAAAAGTTATTTTCTATTTAACAGGGATGATAAAATGAAGATGAAAACAGCAAACAGAACATAAATTGTAGTAAATGTCATTTTAAAGGAAATATACAACCTTACAAAAAGTGTAGAGGAATGAAGTGTTATTTTAAGGAAGGATTTTGTAAACCTATTTTGTTAATGGCCTACATAGTAAAAGGTTTAGGCTTTCAGAATTAAGAGGCAAAATTGAGGCTATTATGAATATATTTATATATAAATCAAAAAAGCAAATTTTCATGAACATTTTACTGTTGAAATTCAAAACATAATTGTATTAGTCATTTCAGGCTTCCCTACCAAATATCTCAGACTGACTTAAAAGACAGAAATTTATCTTCTCACAATTTTGGAAGCTGGAAGTAAAAGATCAAGGTGCTGGCAGGTTTGGTTTGTTTTGAGACCTTTGTCCTTGACTTGCAGATGACCACATTCTTGTGTCATGTCAGGTGTCATGTATCACATGGCCTTTCCTCTGTACACACACATCCCTGGTGTACCCCTCCTCTTCTTCTAAGGATACCACACTTATTGAATTAGAATCCCACACTTACAATCATATTTAACCTTACCTCTTAAAGGCCCTATTTCAAGTGCATCAGGCATTACAGTTTCAATATATAAATTTGGGGGGAACACAGTTCACTATATAGTAACAACAATAATAATTGGGTAAAACTTTTGTTATACAGGTCTACTAATGAGAAGAATGGGAGTATTTTGGCGGGGTGGATAACATTTGCTTAATTAGGATTCAAAGTTAGTGCTCCCTACCTTAAAATCTTTGGCAAAAGTTTATCATTTAATGTTCATCTGTAATGAAATTTCATGTTTTTCAGCATAAATTCATATAGGTAAGTGATAAATGACACTTGGAATCTTATCAAATAATTACTATATCACTGAGATTTGTAAGGAAGGAAGGAGATAGAGACAGAAACAGAACATGTGGGGTTTTTTGTTTTAAAGATTTTTAAAATTGTTTTTCTTATTTTTAAGTAATCTCAACACCAGACATGGAAAACTAGGAGATCAAGAGTCATATGCTCAACTGACTGAGCCAGCCACATGTGCCCCTCCCCACTTTATTAGTTTTTTTTTGTTTTGCTTTGTTTTGTTTTTAGAATATGGTGGGGTTTTTTTTTACCGAGATTTTCCTCCTGTCTCCTTTGCAAGCTCCATTGAGTCTGCATGGTTAGAACTACCAGAAGAATAATGAAAAACGAATACATTATCTAATATAATTAAATTTCCACAAGTTAAATAGATGTTCTGACTCCAAATGTATCCTAAGTATAAATTAAGGCAGGTAATATGCAATAAAATTGATTAGACTTAGACTCTGAATTAATAGAAAGATATATTTCTAGTCAGATTCCCAAAGTGTCTTTATACGTTGTTCTGCCAAGTGATCAACCCAATGAATACATCTGGTTAAATGAATGTTTAAATGTCCTTCTGTTCTTTCCTTTTTACCCCATTCCCTGTGTTTTAAAAATCCAACTTGGTTTTTATTCTTATTCCGTTTTATTTTTTATCCACATTAGGTAAAGGTTTTTACTCAACCATATTTTTTAGTCTAAATCCACTTTCCAACCTGTACAAATATTGAAAAAGTCATATAAACTACAATAGTTATCACAAGAGCATTTGAAGTTGGGATGGTGGGGAAATATAAGCAATTATGTGGCTACATATTCCATGAAGTGATCATTTAACTTTGAGCTTTGTTAAAAAAAAAAAAAAATCCATCAGAAAAAGGAAGCACAGAAAAATGTGCTACTTTAGGACCTATACCCAACATAGTCAGTTTATATTTTAAGTCAAACAAACATACATTATGGGTGCCTTGGTGGCTCAGTCGGTTAAGTATCTGCCTTCAGCTCAGGCCATGAACCCAGGGTTCTGGAATCAAGCCCCACATTGGGCTCCTTGCTCAGCAGGAGCCTGCTTTTCTCCCTCTCCTTCCAGCTTATGCTCCCTCTTTCTATCTCTGTCACTATCTGGCTTTCTCTCTCAAATAAATAAATAAATAAAATATTTTTAAGCATTATATTTCAAATATTTTGATGACTAATAATCTTAAAATGTCTGATTAAAAGCAATAAACATAATGTATGAAATTAAAAATCTTTCAAAGTATGTTTTCATTTTTAAAATTGTGTCTACATTTTCAAGATCCAAATACATTTTATGAAAATTTGATTGTCCATTGACATAGTCAACAAAATTCGTTAGCTTATTATATTATGTCATTAAGAAAGCCAAGTTTATTTAATCAATATTTCCATGTTTGAATGCTCCTTAGATGCTGTTTTGAAACAATAATGAATTTTAGATATTTGATAAAATTATTTTAAATGTTGCTATTTATTTAAACATATAATACTATTTAAAACATGAAGTATCAAAAATTACTTTTAATAAAGTAGCTCTTCTGGAGTTAAATGTTGATGTATTCTATAATTCAGTGCAGCACCTGGATTTCCCTGAAGGTTTATTTTATTGCTTGTAATAAAATTCTGGAACTATTCAGAGACAGAATTAGAAAAAAAAATCTGTATGTCATACATCTCATTTCAACTAGAGGCATATAAAAGCTTTTTTCACTGTCAACATTTATCTTTTCATGATATTTGATGGAGAACTTCTTATCACCAAAGAGGAAAATAAACTATCATTGAGAATCATAGTGTTGAAATTTTTAAATATATAAGACATCCGATAAGAGCAGAATTCTTTGAATTTCCATTTCCATAGAAGAAAAACAATTACAATAGAAAAATAGGAAACAATTTGACAAAATTTTAGATTTCTGAAATATAAAAAACTTTAATATTTTTTTAATATCCTATCTGATGAGAGATTTATTCCTTGGCAATTTCTATTTATTCCCTATGAAATTTAATATTCAGATTATTACTTATAGTCACAGAAGTATCTTATAAAATCTATCATCTTTTTTAAAAATTTCTTTTCAGCGTAACAGTATTCATTGTTTTTGCACCACACCCAGTGCTCCATGCAATCCGTGCCCTCTCTAATACCCACCACCTGGTTCCCCCAACCTCCCACCCGTAGCCCCTTCAAAACTCTCAGATTGTTTTTCAGAGTCCATAGTCTCTCATGGTTCACCTCCCCTTCCAATTTCCCTCAACTCCCTTCTCCTCTCCATCTCCCCATGTCCTCCATGCTATTTGTTATTCTCCACAAATAAGTGAAACCATATGATAATTGACTCTCTCTGCTTGAGTTATTTTACTCAGCATATTTAATAAAAATTATATTTCTCATATATCTGTTTAAAACCATGTAGTCCAGATGTGACATGAATATATCTTTTTACCAAGTGATCATCCCAATAAAGTCATTGAATGATAAAAACATATCTGTTAAGATATTGCATTCTATCTTTTAAAAGCATATTATTACAAAGTTTTTGTCATTGAAAAAAAATTCTGGTGGGAAAATCTAGGATAGAATACAAGTTTTTCTATTTATAACAACTGGAACTATTTGAAATGATAAGTGCTTTTTTTGTTTTTTTAAATTCCACTCAGTCTTCTGTAAAAAGTCAATGGAGGATATATAAATGGAAATAATATTCTATGTCACAGCATTTTAGTATATTTATTCATTGACTAATAATACTATTCTTCTATTTCTGTTTGGTTGGATAAACATGCAAAAGTTTTCTTTATTATATTATTTACCACCTTTAAGTATACAGTGTTGGTATTTTGTTATAATTAAAATTTCTATCTTTTAATTTCAAGAGTGTATTCAATTATATTATTTTTTCATAATAAACTGTATAAAGTATGTATTAGGCATACTATGAACAGTTGTTGAGTAGACAAATACCAAGCTTCCATGATTTCAATGGTTCAATTCATTTTACTCTCCTATTATTAATTATTTAATTTAAAAGGTTGGTATTCTAGAAATTACCTAATGACTTTTTCAATGATATCTAAACATGCTATTCTTTTTGTAGAAGCAATACATGCTAATTAGAGAAATTTGTAGTTTATAAAAGTATTTGTGTTTTACAAATATTTTTCCACCTAAATGGAACAACTGCTAATAATTTTTCCTATTTGGATTTTAAGTTAAACCACATAGGTTTTCAACAATTTTCATATATACTTGTATCATTCCCTTTTTCTACTACTAAATTACTACAAATAATATGCTAAATTCTAATTTTTCTATACACAGTGCTCTTTAGTGACTGTTACACAATGTACTAAATTCTCTGTTATATTCCAGTTTGTATTTTCTACTTTATAACCCAACATTCTTTTTAATGTCTATAGTATTCCATGTTAATTAGAATTTATGCTTCAGCCAGCTGTATATTCCCTATACAAAATTTCTAACTGTTGTGTTTCTCAGGTGAATGTTATAAAGAGTTTTAATATCATTAAAATGTAAAATTTCATGTAATCCGACAACTCAGAAGATTATACACAGTGTGTGCCAGAGTTTAAGAGTTGCTAAGAATCATTGTCCCATTGTGCTGTTCTTCTATTATCCTATACAAACACAATATTCATATTAAAACACAATCCCAGCCCTTATTCAAGGACAGGCAGTATGCTAAACATTTTATAGACATTATATCATTTAATCCTTACAAATACCTCAATAAAGTTTGATTATTAACCTTGTATCACAAAGAAGAAGGCTGAAGTAACAAAATAACTTTTGTTATTTTCGGAGGTGACAGAGCTGGTAAAAACCAGTCTAAGATTTGAAAAGATTCTGTTTAAACTGAGAAGCATCATCCTTCATGACTACTGCCTCACAAAATTGTGCTTCCCAAAGAGCTGGAGTCATATATTCTTCTAATCAAATATTTCTACTGTGATAAAAAGTTTCTCTCAAAACTTTTAAAAATGACGGGCGCCTGGGTGGCTCAGTGGGTTAAGCCGCTGCCTTCGGCTCTGGTCATGATCTCAGGGTCCTGGGATCGAGTCCCACATCGGGCTCTCTGCTCAGCAGGGAGCCTGCTTCCTCCTCTCTCTGACTGCCTCTCTGCCTACTTGTGATCTCTCTCTGTCAAATAAATAAATAAAATCTTTAAAAAAAAAAAACTTTAAAACTTTTAAAAATGAATGTGAAAAACATGGAAATAAACCTAGAAAAGAACAGTCAGGACGATCAATGGTATAGAAGTATAGAAGGTAGGTATGACAAGCCAGGAGAAAGAAAGGAGGTCAATAGACAACACGTGAACTAAAATTTCTTAAAAAAAAATTTTTTTGATCTGCTGCTTAATGTCTGATTTGATTACCAATTTTAAGTTTATGGGTCTGGGATTTCCATGAGAAATGCTGACATTCACATCTACATATTTTAGAGAAGCCAAAAAGATGAATTATAATTTAAGGAAAGAAGATACTGAGGTAGACATTTATAACAATCTTGGGATTGAAAGTAGAATTAGTAAAATAGGTAACTGACACTGTAGTGTCTTGTCCATTTAAAAATAAAAATAATAATACTTGTGGTAGGCAGAATAATGATTTCCTCAAAATGTACATCACCAGGGGCGCCTGGGTGGCTCAGTGGGTTAAGCCGCTGCCTTCGGCTCGGGTCATGATCTCAGGGACCTGGGATCAAGTCCCACATCGGGCTCTCTGCTCAGCGGGGGGCCTGCTTCCCTTCCTCTCTCTCTGTGATCTCTTCCCTTCCTCTCTCCTACTGTGATCTCTCTCTGTCAAATAAATAAATAAATAAATAGATAAATAAATAGATAAAATGTACATCACCACATCATTAGGAACTGTGGGTATATTTGATTACAACAAAAATTGGAATGAAGTTTGCAGATGGAATCAAAGTTACAAATCAGGTAACTAAAAAGTAGATAGGTAACACTGAATTAGCCAGATGGGTACAATGAAATAACAAGCATGTTTAGAATTGGAAGGGTGAGCTAGAAGGGGAAGTTAGTGATGAGCTGTGGGAAGTATTTTTAACCTTCTGTTGATAACTTCAAAGGTGAAGGAATAGAGCCAGAAGCCAGGGGAACTGTGTGGCCTTTAAAAACTGAAGTAGTCTGGTGATTCACAGACCTGTACCCCTGGGGATAAAAATATATGTTTATAAAAAATTAAAAATTAAAAAAAAGAAATTAAAAAAAGTATCATACTAAAATTAAAATAAATAAATAAATGAAAAAAAAAAAAAAACTGAAGAAGTAGTGGAAACAAACTCTCACAAAGAGCCTCCAGTAGTGAACACAGCCCTCCAAACATCTTGGTTTCAATCCTGTGAAAGTTATACTGGCCTTTTGACCTCCTGATCTGCAAGATGCTAAATTGGGGTGCCTGGGTGGCTCAGTCAGTTATGTGTCTGCTTTCAGCTGAGGTCATGGTCTTGGGGTCCTGGGATCAAGCCCTGATCTGGACTTCTGCTCAGCAGGGAACCAGAAAGAGCTTCTCCCTCTGTCCCTGCCCCCACTTTTGCTCTCTCTCATTCACTTTCTCTCTCTCTGATAAAGTCTTTAAAAATGTGAGATAATAAATTTGTGTTGTTTTAAACCATTAATTTGTAGTATTTTTTCTTTTACAGCAGCAACATAAAACTAATACAACATTCAAGGGAAACAAAAGTATGTTGTTGCAATGATGATCTTTTTGGCATTTTAATAACAATATATTTTATTTCAAAATAATTTTTTAAAGATTTTATTCATTTGAGAGAAAGCAGAGTGAGAGAGAGAGAGAGAGGACAAACTGGGGTGAGAGGCAGAAGGAAAGGGACAAGCAAACTACCTGCTTCTTAGCAGGGAGCCTGGTACAGGACTTGATACCAGAACCCTGAGTCAAAGGCAGATGTTTAATGGACTGAGTCATCCAGGTGCCCTTCAAAATAATTTTTGAAAACATCTTCAGAAAAAAGCTATATAATCAAAAATACTGAACTTATTGTACAAAGCAAACTGATTATAATAGCCATCTATTTAAAGTTTACAAATTATTTGCATTTTCCTAGTTATACACAGATATATAGGTTAATTTAAAAATATATCTATAATGCTTTTTGAAAATACTGTTTTTCTGGGTTATTTTATAATGTTCTATTTAGCTTTGTTTCTTCTGCTGTTTGATATAAATTTTCTAATGTTTACCATGATTGAGGTTTACTATGTCTCTTGAATGTAAAAAATGAAGTATTACATCACGTTTAGAATATTTTCAGTTCTATATCTTATTTCATCTTCCCTAATTTCCTTCTCTTTTTCTGAAAATCAAATTAAAAATATTTCAGATAATCTTATTAATTCCCACATATGCTTAGTCTTGCACATATATTTTCTATCATTTTGCCTGTCCAGCTTTTGGATTTTTTTTTTTACCTGATTATCAGTTCACTGATTCCCTCCCTTCCTTCCTTCCTTTCTTCTTTCCTTCCTTCCTTCTCTTTTTCTTTCTTTCAAAGCTGTGTTTAATCTGAAGTTAATCATCTTCAATGATTTATAGACTTCAATTTTTCCACTTCTCATTTCTACCATTATAATTGATGACTTTTGTCTTTGGTCTGCTATAGTGCCTAGTGCTTTGCTATTATTTTAAATCTTTCCTTTTATCACCTTGAACATAATAACAAAGTCCTATTTTAAAATCTGTATCTAATAATAGCAATGATGTTTTTATTGTTTCTCCTTTATGATAGGATTGTCCTAGTGTCTTTGATTACTATATTTATATCTATATCTATATCTATATATCTATATCTATATCTATATCTGAATGAAATAAATCGAGGTCTAGATTCATTATGTAATACTGATAATTTTTCCCTGATTCCCATCCAATACTGACACTCACTAGCTGATACATGCAATACATTTTCTAAAAAATAATAAAATAAAATTGGGGGCCCAATTTCTTAGCCCCACCTACACATTTTTTTTAATTAATTTATTTATTTTCAGAATCACCTACACATGTTTAAGGGAAACTGGTGTAAGAACTTACTTTTTATTCACCCTTAATGCTAGATTGCAGCTTCCTGTTGTCTCAATACAAAGCACGAGATGTTTACCAGTGTGAGAATTCTTGACAAGCTATGGATTCTACTTTCCCTAACTGTTCAAGGTTTTGGGATTTGGGGAACCAGAACGATTTTTACATAGGGAGCTCTGCAAAAGATAGAGAAGTTTAGAGGCAAGTAGAAACTAACAAATGATTAAAAGGTGAAAAATATAAGAACTTTGAGAAAAATTGAAAAACATTGCAATTATATAGTTTAAAGGGTAAATCATAAAGAATATTTAATGATATTTCAAATGTTTCTGTGAAAAATGTATATATAAAATCAGATATGTATGTACAGCTATTAGCTTGCTTCTATAGAATACAGAGCATACAACCAATCATTTAGGCAAAAAATTAATAAAAAATGAAGACACTAAAACCATCAAAAAAGAGATAATATGAACTTATTCAAAGTACATGGGCACTTGCATATATGTTTTAGCCCACAACGAAATGGGCTGGAAACTCTCTTTCTCTGTGTCTGTATTGGGTTATAAGAAACCATTTCTTAAGTTGATTTAAAAAGCCCAGTTTTATGTCATTAAATCATCTTTGTGCATTTTTATAAAGCTTTGTCTTTATTGGTCTATAAAAGCCAATTAATCCAGCCATTGGTAAAACAGATATTTTGAAATGATTTCTTAAAATCACTTTACTTCACAAAATTAACTGAAGTATTTTTGAGTGTATCATATAGGCACAGATTTAGAATAATCAATAGCATGCAAAAACTGAAAATAAAAATAAATAAGTAGGTTTGATAGGTAATAAAAGTTAAATGAAAATGCATATTATCAGAAACTAGTGATTATTGCAGTAATTGAAGATGATATAAAAATTATATTTAGCTATTTTGACTATTGATAGAATTATTTCTTGATGTTCATTTGTTATAAAAATATTGTGAAATATGTATAGCTAATTTCCCTACCAAATTATCAATTTATATGTTTCTTTGTGTGGTTTGTATTGCTAAATTGTTTTGAATTAGGTGAGTCTTTCTTTAGATGGTGAAAGAATTGAACAGAATTTCACTATACTGTTGAGAACTGAGAAAAAATATCAAACCTGTGGCATTATTAGCTTGTAGGAAAATAACAACAACAACAACAACAACAGCGAGTAGGTCTGAAAGAATTTAAAAGGAAAGATAAAAAGTAAAGATATTAAATGTATATATTAATATTCTTGAAGAGAAAAAATTGTAGCAGTTATATCCTTCATCTACTCAGCCCTTGCTCAAAAATTTTTCTGAAGATCAAGGTCAAACTTAAAAATACTTGAAGGCTGAGAAAAATTCTGTTCTGTGTTTTACATATGGACATATGCTGCACTACGTCTTTTGGACCATATTGTAATTAAACATGTTAAATGATATCTTGCAGTGTTCAAAACATTTTGTTGGGTGATAATGGGAACATAAAGCTAAATATGATGCAGGTCTTGACTTCAGGATTTACAATGCTATGGAAAAAATTAGTCATAACCACATGTAGCACTTGTGTAGTTTAAAAGAAAAAGAATATTATAAGTGCCACAATCAGAATGTGGCAAATCAATTATGTAGATCTAGGAGAAGTCAGTAAATCATAAGAGATGAAGTTATTATTTTAAATGCTTCAGATATCTTTATTTCTTTAGACTTTGAAAAGTAGCTTTTCTATGACTGGCAGCTTCACACAATGGGTATTTGTTATTTTGCTTTTAATGTGTTGTTTCCAACAAAACATTCTACTTATACATATTTGCTATGCATTCTGTTTTCCCTTTCCCAAGCTTTACTCTCTGATTTTCCAAATGGCATTAATAAAGCTATAATCCTTTATATCTAAATCAATTAAAAATTCATATCCTCGAAACGTTCAAGCACCTAGTAATTCATTTAAAATGGAGCTAAAGGGCGCCTGAGTGGCTCAGTGGGTTAAGCCGCTGCCTTCGACTCAGGTCATGATCTCGGGGTCCTGGGATCGAGTCCAGCATCAGGCTCTCTGCTCAGCAGGGAGCCTGCTTCCTCCTCTCTCTCTCTGCCTACTTGTAATCTCTCTCTGTCAAATAAATAAATAAAATCTTTAAAAAAAAGTTTAAAAAAAATGGAGCTAAAGCAGAAGAGAATATTTCAGGAGAGATGACAATAAGGTATAAGTAATGATGAAAAATGCCATTGAACATTGTCATTAAACCATGGTATGTCTATATGAAACTAAATTCAATTAACAAAAAGCAGGAAATTCAGTATAACCAGAAGTCAACCCAGGCTAGGCTTAAATAGCTTAGAACATTCAGTACATCCCATGACTAATACAGTTCACCTTAATCTTGTTACTCAGACAGTTATTTATTTATTTATTTATTTATTTATTTATTTATAAGGTTTTGTTTGTTTGTTTTAGTGTTAACATATAATTTATTATTTATTTCAGGGCACAGGTCTGTGATTCTTTAGTCTTACACAATTCACAACACTTACTTTAGCACATACCCTCCCCAATGTTTATCAGCCAGCTGCCCCATCCCCCCAACCTCCTCTGCTCCAGCAACCCTCAGTTTGTTTCCTGAGATTAAGGGCCTCTTATGCTTTGTCTCCCTCTCTGGTTTCGTCTTCTTTCATTTTTCCCTCTCATCCCCTATGATCCTCTGCCTTGTTTCTCAAATTTTACATAGCAGTAAGATCATCTGATAATTGTCTTTCTCTGATTGACTTATTTTGCTCAGCATAATACCCTCTAGTTCCATCCATGGCAAGATTTCATGGTTTTTGATGGCTGCATAGTATCCCATTGTATATATAAACCATATCTTCTTTATCTGTTCATCTGTTGATGGACATCTGGACCATTTCCACAGTTTGGCTATTGTGGACATTGCTGCTATAAACATTGGGGTGCAGGTGGCCCTTCAGATGACTACATTTGTATCTTTAGGGTAAATACCCAATAGTGCAATTACTGGGTCACAGGGTAGCTCTATTTCAACATTTTGAGGAACCTCCATACTGTTTTTCAGAGTGGCTGCACAAGCTTGCATTCCCACCAACAGTGTAGAAGAGTTTCCCTTTCTCCACATCCTCGCCAACATCTGTTGTTTCCTGACTTGTTCATTTTAGCCATTCTGACTGGTGTGAGTTGGTATCTGTGGTTTTGATTTGTATTTTCCTGATGCTAGTTTTGCTGAGCATTTTTTCATGTGTCTGTTGGTCATTTGGATGTCTTCTTTACAGAAATGTCTGTTCATGTTTTCTGGTCATTTATTGATTAGAATATTTGTTCTTTGGGTGTTGAGTTTGATAAGTTCTTAACAGATTTTGGATACTAGCCCTTTTTCTGATATGTCATTTGCAAATATCTTCTCCCATTCTGTCTGTTGTCTTTTGTTTTTGTTGATGGTTTCCTTTGCATATGGGAATTCAGTAAGGTGGCAGGATAGAAAATTGATGCACAGAAATCAGTTGCATTTCTATACACCAATAACAAGACAGAAGAAAGAGAAATTAAGGAGTCAGTTCCATTTAAAATTGCACCCAAAACTACAAGATACTTAGGGATAAATCTAACCATGAGGCAAAGGATCTGTACTCAGAAAACTGTAGAATACTCATGAAAGTAATTGAGGAAGACACAAAGAAATGGACAAATGTTCATTGCTTATGGATCGGAAGAACACATATTGTTAAGATATCCATGCTCCCTAGAGTTGTGTACACATTCAATACAAGCTCTATCAAAATACTATCAGTTTTTTTCACAGGAATGGAACAAATAATCCTAAAATTTGTATGGAACCAGAAAAGACCCCAAATAGCCAGAGGAATGTTGAAAGAGAAAACCAAAGCTGAGGCATCACAATTCCTGACTTCAAGATCTGTTACAAAATTATAATCATCAAGACAATACAGTACGAGCACAAGCATGGACACATAGATCAATGGAACAGAATAGAGAACTCAGAAATGGACCCTTGACTCTGTGGTCAACTAATCTTGGACAAAGCAGGAAAGAATAACCAATGGAAAAAAGACAGTCTCTTCAACAAATGGTATTGGGAAAATTGGATAGCCACATTCAGAAGAAAGAAACTGGACCATTTCCTTACACCACACACAAAAATATACTCCAAATGGATGAAAGACCAAAATGTGAGAAAGGAATCCATCAAAATCTTTGAGGAGAGAACACAAGCAGCAACCTCTTCAACCTTTGCCACAGCAACTTATTCTGAGACACATCACCAAAGGCAAAGTGAACAAAGGCAAAACTGAACTATTGTGACTTCATCAAAATAAGAAGCTTTTGCACAGACAGGTGATTATTTAGAAATTCAGATGATAAAAGTCCATATAGCTCTTTCTAAAGAAGTCCTTATCAATTTCTTGAATCAAGTAACAAATGAGCTACATATATCTCCTAGAAGTCTGAAAAAGTTTGTTCTAGTGAAGGACCACTATTGGTTAAAAATATACAAAAGAATACACGGGTTCTAGAAACAAATAGTTCATCTATCTATATTAAGCAGAATGCTTCGTTCTGGGTTAAGGCAGTTGACCAGATCACAAAATGGAACCTCTCAACACCCCGTTGTACCTGTTTATAATCCCATCTATATGTGTCTTTCATTCTAAAACCAAAGGTTTCCCATAGCCTTGCTCTTATAATTAGTTTCACAGAACTTCCACATTTCATAAGCTCTGTAGGGGTAAACAAAGATGAGTTATATAAAAGTGCATTATTTATTAAGCATACATACAAATGTATATTCATTTTTTGGATGTCAAATTTATATAAAATAAATCTACACATCTTAAACACAAAGTATGAAGAGTTTAGACAAATTTATGCCTTCAAACTAACTGCATATCAGTCAAGATAGGGAAAATCTTGGTTACTCTAAAAAGTTTATACCCTTTTCAAGACAATCCCAACATTCCCAAAACAGTTGTGATCTCTAGCATCATAAATTATGTCTGATTTTGACTTCATAAAGATAGAATATTATAGTATGAAAATTTCTGTGGTTGCCTCTGCTCTACTTAATGTTTATGAGACTCATCCAGGTATCAGCAGTTAGTTCATTTTTATTATAGTGACAATTTAAAAAATCTGCATATCTCCTCACTTGTGAAAGTTGTTATTTATTGTTTTGGGTCATACTGAATGAAACATCTATGAAAATTCTTGTGCATGTATTCTTTTTTTTTCTTTATTTATGTTTTTATTTTCAGCATATTTATTTTCATTATTTTTGCACCACACCCAGTGCTCCATGCAATCCGTGCCCTCTATAATACCCACCACCTGGTCCCTGTCCTCCCACCACCTGGCCCTTCAAAACCCTCAGATTGTTTTTCAGAGTCCATAGTCTCTCATGGTTCACCTGTCCTTCCAATTTCTCCCAACTCCATTCTCCTCTCTAACATCCCCTGTCCTCCATGCTATTTGTTATGCTCCACAAATAAGTGAAACCATATGATAATTGACTCTCTCTGCTTGACTTATTTCACTTATTTCACTCTTCCAGTCCCATCCATGTTTCTACAAAAGTTGGGTATTTGTCCTTTCTGATGGAGGCGTAATACTCCATAGTGTATATGGACCACATCTTCCTTATCCATTCATCCGTTGAAGGGCATCTTGGTTCTTTCCACAGTTTGGTGACCATGGCCATTGCTGCTATAAACATTGGGGTACAGATGGCCCTTCTTTTCACTACATCTGTATCTTTGGGGTAAATACCCAGTAGTGCAATGGCAGGGTCATAGGGAAGTTCTATTTTTGATTTCTTGAGGAATCTCCACACTGTGCATATATTCTAATGGAAATATGTTTCCATTTCTCTTGGGTCAATAATTAGGAGCAGAATGGCTAAATCATAGGGCAGAGGTATATTAAATTTATAAAAATCTTCCAGACCTTTGGTTCCAGTCTCGATGGTATAACAGGCTATCAACTTACTTTATTTCCACAAATAACTGGAAATATGGACAATATACATCAAGGAAGTGTTTCTAAATATTAAAACTGTATAGAAGGTTTTCCATTCAGAGAAGGCCAAGGCACAACTTTCTTCAGTCATTATGTATCTGGGTTCCTCTGACATCAGTCACTTCCACCAGTTTGTCCAAGTTTGACCCAGGAAGATCAGAGTTGTTTACCTGAGGGGCACCACTAGGGAATTTGGCATCACAACTGCTCTAGCCTCCAAGATCAACTGCCTGAATGTATATCAAAAAAAAAAAAAAAAATTGACGACGACATTTGCAAGGCAACTTGGTGGCTGAAAAAGCCTAAGGATTACAAACAAATTGACCATCAAAATGGACAGACTAGATTAAAATATTCTGTTTACTACATAAAACTTATAATTATGAAATTATTTGCCACCCTGAAACATTCAGCAGAGAAAAGTCATTTATCAGAACATTTGGTTTGCATTATCTGATTTTAAAAAAAAAAGAAAGAAAAAGATTTTGTTCAAATTTATTTTGAACAAACTCTAGAATACAATATTCTTAGTGAATAATTAACATATCACATTATTTGGGAAATCCTATTTGTGTATCCTATTTTTGTGGGTCAGATATATCAAATAACTGTAATATTAAAAATAAAAAGTAAAATTTCAATATAGGACTGTTGTGAATTTCAATATATCATTTAGTGACAAATAGGATGATACTTTGATAAAATAGTGTTAAGGTATAAGTAAGGTAGTACACAACCATATAAATTATGATTGGGGCTAGTTAAATTTTTTCTGGGGTTACATATAAATAGAAAGTGGGTGTTAGCATTTTCATGAGGTCACAAAATGTCAGTTGTTGAATAATGACTATGAATAAATATCCTATTCACAGAATTTTACTCATCCTCCTGTTCTATTTTGAAGAAACCACTTTGGTAATGGATAGGTACTTATCGCCTACCATTTCATCGTGGGAGTCATTTTAAAAACATATTTGAACACTTAGCAGCGAGCTTATATTTTTATCCATTTCACATTAAAAATAAAATTATCTCCTTGTTACGTCTTTTGCCATGACTCCCTTGTTATGACTGACACAATAATGTGATAAGTGATGTATTAATATGCTCTACACACACCAGGCAGGACAACAATGTGATAAGATTGCTATTGTTTATGCTATCAGAGCATTTTTATTATATTTTAGGAAATCCTACTTTATCTGATAGAGATGGTGTCAGAGTGGCCAGGGAGAGAAAAGCAAGGATTGAATTCTATAGCTGTAGAATTTCAAAAGGATACGTTTTCTCTACAAGAGCTGCCTCAGATGAAATATCAGCTACCATTTTAGAAATTCCCTCACAACCTCTTTATATAACCCAGACTAAATTGCCAGATAATTACTTTTGAACTGGCACAAAAAGGACACAGAATTAACAGCTAGAGAAGGGGGCTGAAAAATTTTTTTTTTAGAATTACAGCAAGAAAAGTTTTCAACTAATTACTGAAGGAAAGAACAAGTTTACCTTACCTGGGAAACTTGCCCCTTCAAATATTCTTTACCCACCACTTTGTAGAATCAGCATTTCCCCCCTAGTTTTGAGATATAATAGGCATAAAGCATTGTATTAATTTTAAGTGTAAAACATTATTGTATATAAGTATATGTTGCAAAATAATCATAATAAGCTTAACTAATATTTGTCGCATGCACTCTTCCTTGTGGTTACAACTGTTAAAATCTACTCTATTAGCAACTTTCACCATGCTATACATTATATCTCCGGAACTTATGTTTCTCATAACTGAAAGTTTGCACCTTTTGACCATTTTTAGTTGTTTTCCCCACTCACCATCCCCTGTGCCTGGCACCACCTGTTTTCTGTATCTATGAGTTCAGGGTTTTTTGTTGTTGTGATTGTTTTTACATTGCACATATCACACAAACCATACAGCATTTTTCTCTCTCGATCTGATTCTGTAGAATCTGATGAATCAAGACAGACGAATGGAAAGAAGATTGGCTCTGGATTCAGAGAGAGACTGAGATGATTCCTGGTTCTGTCTCATCATAGGGACCTTGAGCAAGCTATACAATCTTTCTGAGCCTCCATTCTTTGTCATTTATCATAGGGATAATGTTATTCACAGGACACATTGTTGTGAGGATAGATTTCCATGTGTAAATATCTAAGATTATCTGGCAAAGAAGGGTCTCAAACAACTGGGACTATCTTAATTATCTTTTTTCTCTCAATTAGCTTCTTAATTTTGTTGTTTAAGCATGTTCATGTCTTTTTCTTTCTGAAGACATTTTCTGTAGTCTATGATCTCCTCATGAGCTGTCTTTTTTTTTCTTTTAATTATTGAAATATTCGTAAGATTTACCTGCCTCCACTTTCTTTCCTTCTTCTCACTCCTTACCCCTTTAGATCTGTGTCTTGACCTTTAAATTTGTGCCTTGATCTTATCATCTCACAGAATTCACTAAGGGTCTATTTTCCATGCTTGCTCACAGTTTTAGTTCTTACACCTTTGCCTTCCTTTCCAAGCCTCTCTGTTTTTGGCTTCCTTAACTCTGTTTTCTTTCTTCTTTTTCTTTTTTGTTTTTCCCCTTGATCTTCTACAGAACTGCACCTTCTCAAACCCCACACCAAACTGTTTTTACCTTTCAACCTTAAGATCTATTCCTTAACATTATGCTCTAAGTCTTTTCCAATTTTCTCTCTGAACTCCTGTCTAGGATTAATCTACTCCTAGAAGTTCAGACTGCACGATTATGCTGAATGCCCGCCCTGATTTACTGAGGTTCAAACCTTTATTTCAGACTGGGCTGAGCATATATCATAAGTGATCAGACAATAGCACATATTCAATATATTCAAAATCAAAAAAGCTACCAAAAAGTGATCTCCTTGGGTTGTCTTTCATGTTTAAAGGTCTTATTATCCTTTTTAATTTCCCTAAATAGAAATCTGTAATTTTCAGCATTTCCCTTTCACAATCCTTCTCATCTGATAGCTTTGCAGTGGTTTCTCTGCTTCCAATCTATCACGCTACTCTTCAGAAAAAGTTTGAGATTACACTGCTTAGAATGCATTAGAATCTCCAAGTAAAACTCCTTGGTGAGACGACAGATATCTTTTATGACAATATCTTTCCAGTCTCATGTGCAAAATTTTATCTAGACAACTTACACCCCTGTTTTATAGGAATAATCCATTCCCTATGAATCCATCTACATTTTTTTCCTTTTAGACTTCTCTTCCCTTCCTTAGGCTTTTACCATTACTTGCAATGCTAGATTTTCCCTCCATTTTTCCAGCTGTTAAAATATAAATTCGCCTCTGGAAGTCATTCAGGGAGTTTCTTAGCCTTCACGAAAGACTCAGTTATGATTAGTTGGTATTTTAAATAGTTAATAGGCACATTGGTGATTTCATTCATTTTTATTTTTTTTTATTTCAACTTACATGGTACTTTATTTAATTATTTGTGACTCTCCTTCGCTAGACTATAAAGTCAGATAGTTTTATTCTATCCATTCCCTCAATGTCTGCATCATAAATATTCAACAATGTCTAAGGAAGGATATAAAATTAGAAAAAAAAGGCAGTAAGTCTAATTTTAAAATTTAGTTAAAACAAAAATCTCTTACAATTCAGTAAAGGCATGCATGGAGCTGTGAAGGAGGAGCACATCTGCTTAGAGAGTCAAACAACTTAAATAGTATTTGGTAAGCAAAAGTAACGTAACGTATGTTACAACATGATTACCCTTAATTTGGAGGAAGTCTGTATCTGTGATACCTTTCTAATATTAGAAAGGTATGTTAGTGAGACTATAAAAGCTATGTAAAAATCATTACAATATGAAACACAAAATTAATTAATTTTATATGTTTCAATTGTGAAGCAATCCAAAATCAATCTTTTAAATATCATTGATTAATATGTGAAAATAGTAGCTACTTTTTGGAAGGTGTGGCTTTGGATGTTTATTATAGCTTGAAATTTTACCTTGATTTAAAAGTAGATCAATATTTCAGACTGAAATGTGCACATTTTATGGAGGCTAAAGTTCACAAAATCCTTTTTAGAATTTTAGGAATTAAATAGATATTAACCTCACAAATGGGTTCATAAACTGGATCAGGCTCTCTGATTATGTTTCCGTTATCTATTTAATTGCTTTTCCTTTGTCTCTATAAATGAATGCACGGTGTTAGAGTTTAGGTGTTAAATATATAGTTAAATATATAGTCTGCCATGTTAGGTGGCAGACTATAGTGGTGGTTCCATTATGAACTTACAAGTTTCTACTTATTTGTGGCAACTTATTTTTACTACTTTTTCAGATTCTGTCCCTCTTTCTTTCTCTGTCCTATTTATATTTTGCAAGGGCAAGCAGGTGCAGGTAAGTTCAGATGCAGGGGTTTCTCTGTTCTCTGAACCTTTCCAACATCCAATTTACAAGTCTGAATTTTTGTACAGATACTGTGGGATTTCTCCTTAAGTAACGTCTTCTGAAATACCCCTTTTCTTTTTTTTTTAATTTATTTTTTATTTATTTTCAGCATAACAGTATTCATTGTTTTTGTCCCACACCCAGTGCTCCATGCAAGATGCCCTTCAATGGATGAATGGATAAGGAAGATGAGGTCCATATACACTATGGAGTATTATGTCTCCATCAGAAAGGATGACATACCCTTTTTCTTAATTAGCCACCCTAATGGGAAAAGAGAGTAGTTTGGTTTTATCTCAGTTGTATCTTATGAATTGCTTCACCTTTCCCAATTAAACAATGTCCCTTTAATTTTCCTTATGAGTCTGAACGCTCTCCTATACTCAAAAAAGATTTTCTGTAGGTGCCTAGCCTCATCATGTCAATGGCACATTAAGGTATAACACAGGATTCCTCTCGCTTCAGCAGCTCCCTTTTAAGGAGCCTGGAGAAGGTTATATTACTGAAGGCTCCCAAAGTCCATACCTAGAAGTCAGGACATTAAATATCTTGATATGTCCCCATTCACCCTACATGGCAGGAATATCATCCTTTCAGTATTATGTTTTCTTCATTTATAAAGGTGAACAACAATGTCCTCTTACTCTACTTTTTCCTATCTTAATAACTGTAAGATTTTGGTGGTCGGTTGGTGAGAATAAGTAGTGTTTGTACCTAATTCTGCTTGGGTAAGCTTGGGGTTCAGTTATTGACATTAGAGTTGCCACTGCCCACCCTGCTTTAAATGATACACCAAATGGAACTAGATATCCCCTTCTCATACACTTGCCATCATTTAAGCATACATCAACACAATTTTAGCTGTCCCTGTATGACTGTTCAGAAAGCCGACTCTCACATTTCTGGAGTTCTCACCTTGCCAAATCTCTGGTTTAAAGTGCTTAGGTATTCAGACGAATCTACTAGTCATCAAATAAATTTGGAAAACCTCATATACACAATATCCCCCTTTGGAGATGTACAATGCACATCAGCATCATAAATCCTCTAAACCTGTGGTAGGGAAATTCTGCTTAAGTTAACATAGCCTTTCTCAAAGTTCTCAAAGTTATTTAACCTGAGACTTATTTTTTGTTTTCTAAGTAATATTTCATAAAATTAGGTTTCTATAGAGCAAGTTATAAGAAATGCTGATCTCTATTACTAACCTGGGAGGCTGATCTTAAGGGAAAAAAAACCTTGGAACACACAGGGAAAAATTAGGATTATAGAAGTGCCACATTCCAGTTGGAAAAATTCACACATGACTAACTCTTCTAGCTTTTCTTTTTTTGTTGTTTTTATTTTGTTTTGTTATTTTCTTTGCTGGTATTGTCTTTGCTATGGCCCAGTAAACATCAAAATGACCAGAACAACAATACTGATAACCATGAGCTCCCTGATTGCAGTATCTTTGTTTCCCCAAGCCTAGATTAAGGATATTACGGACAGAATAGAAATTTTAAAGTTTGCTTTTGAATTTTTTTTTAAACACAGTGTCTAGTTTACTTCAAAATTTGTACAAATTTTAACCAAACCACACAATGTAAAGACTGAATCTATGAAACACTGTATTATTTTCACAGATTATTTTGGTTCTTGTTTTTTTAAGAATTTTTTTAGATTTTTTTTTGGAACAGTTTAAAATTGAAGGGAAGGTATGGAAATTTCTCCTGTATTTCTTATCCCCATACATGCATTATCAGCCTTCCCCACCATCATGGTACATTTGTGATGCTTAATGAATCTACATAGATACATCATAATTACCCAAAGTCCGTAGTTCACATTGTGGTTCACTCTTGGTTTCACATTCTATGGTGTTGGACAAATGCTAATAACATGTATCCATCATTATGGTATCATAGACACTATTTTCAGCACCCTAAAAATTCTCTGTACTCTGACTATTCATCCATCCAAACCATCCTCTATTTTGTCCTTTTAATAGGAACTTAAAGAAAGAAAATATTTGACTTGTTCCTATCCATTTATTCCATACAATACCACCATAGTTGCTGATCAGTAGAAGCATAATATTTTATTAAGTTACATTGTTAGAAAATATATGAATTAGACATTCAAATTTCTAAGACAAAAGGACAAGCAATTTATCATTTTTAATAGAGTAATTTAAGTATTCTCTAAGCTCTCTTATCTCAAAGAGTAAATTTATTCTTTTTTTTTTTTTAAAGATTTTATTTATTTATTTGACAGAGAGAAATCACAAGTAGATGGAGAGGCAGGCAGAGAGAGAGAGAGGGAAGCAGGCTCCCTGCTGAGCAGAGAGCCCAATGCGGGACTCGATCCCAGGACCCTGAGATCATGACCTGAGCCGAAGGCAGCGGCTTAACCCACTGAGCCACCCAGGCGCCCAAGAATAAATTTATTCTTATTGAGCTTCTAAGCAATTGACTATGGCCTTCAAATTTTATCCCATTTTGTCATCTTAAACTTTTTATACTACAGGGTCCTCCTCTTTGATGATGCCTATTAGGTTCATCTTTTCATAGAATAATCCATTACAATAAATTAATACTATCATTTTACCTCCAACTTTAAAAGCTTTATGCTTTATCAACTCTGCTTTGAAGCTAACACTTCCATTTTCTTTTCTGTTCCCCCTAACCCTGATCAGATACCAAACTTCATTTAATGTAGCAATGAAAGACTAAGCTATTTGTATTTCAATTTCAATTTTCACTAATATTTCCATTTGCTTAAAATGTTACTCTTTCAAAGTAGCTGAAATGTTGGACAATGACACTCTTGTGGGGGGTAGAATAATACTTTTCTATTAAGGTCAATTTTTTATACCTGTCTTTTCAGACTTATGTCACATCTACTAGCTATTTTATCTTTGTAAAGTCATGCTATAGCTAAGATGTAATACGGCATGTATTCTGAAAGAGTAATGAAAAAAGTGACCTTTGATTTAAGTATTTATTAAAATATATGCTATTATGGAACATTGAAGGAGCTCAGCTTTCTGAATCACCAGCACAATCAACATCATAATCTTGAATCAAGTACCTTCATTGTTCAGTTTATAGTTGACTAGTTAATGATGAAATTTTGATGTTATGGTAGCTTCATAAATATATAAAGATTTTAAAAACAATATTCTAAAAGAATATTACTATTTTATTGGAAAAATAGAATATATCATATTATAATTTAAATTAAAAAGAAATAAATACAATATTTCTTTCCTAATGTTGGCCTTAGGAAACAATATCTTTATAGTAAATACATGGAATTTTATTCAATGCTTAATTATGTACTACTCCTGAAAACAACAAGCTTATTCATGAATCTTTAGTATTTTTAGATATGAGCTGTTCCATCTTGTGGAAGGCTTTCACTATCTATCCATCAGCTAAACCCCTACCTTTCAAGTCCCATTTGAAGAAAACCTCATTTGGAAAACCAAGAAAGGACTTGAGATTTTACTTCTTTCAATGTTAATCACTGCCTTCATAATATTGACTCTGAATATTTATCATATTTCATGTTTTTTCTTACACTTACATTCTGCTTAATTTGCTTACATATCTACCTCAACTTGTTTTGTGTTTTTATTCCTATCAGCTGGCACATTATTGTTACATGTAATAGGTGCACCAAAAAGGGAGTCAATATGAACAGTCTACTTCAAAGTATATTCAAAACTGTAAGGGTGCCTGGGTGGCTCAGTTGGTTGAATATCTGACTCCTGATTTCAGCTCAGGTCATGGTCTTTGGATCATGATATTGAGTCCTGCATCTGGCTCCCCACTCAGCAGAGTCCCCTTGTCCCTTTCCCTCTACTCCTTCACCTCTCTCTCATTCTCTCTCTCTCTCCTAAATAAATAAATTCTTTCTTTTTAATTTTTTTAAAATTTTCAGCATAACAGTATTCATTATTTTTGCACCACACCCAGTACTCCATGCAATCTGTGCCCTCTATAATACCCACCACCTTGTACCCCGACCTCCCACCCTGCCCCTGCCACTTCAAACCCCTCAGATTTTTTTTCAGAGTCCATAGTCTCTCATGGTTCACCTCCCCTTCCAATTTCCCCCAACTCCCTTCTCCTCTCTAACTCCCCATGTCCTCCATGCTATTTGTTATGCTCCACAAATAAGTGAAACCATATGATAATTGACTCTCTCTGCTTGACCTATTTCACTCAGCATAATCTCTTCCAGTCCCGTCCATGTTGCAACAAAAGTTGGGTATTCATCCTTTCTGATGGAGGTATAATACTCCATAGTAGTAAATAAATTCTTAAAAACAAAAAACAAAAACAACAAAAAACAAAACAAAACAAAAATGTACATTCAACCTTTAGAATAGTATGGATTTCTTGTATGAGGAGAAGTTAACTGTGTTTAAGCATTTCTTCCTCTCAGTATTCATGACTGTGTATCAGCCTGTTTTCTTTCAGTAATCTGGGAAGCACTCCTCTGAGGGAAAATTACAAGAAGTTTTATATTTGGGGGATTGGAGAGTACAAAGTACAAAGAACAGAGTATAAAGAATAAAAGTAAAATACTAGAAGTCTGACTCCAAGCACTGTTTAGATGAGAGGCTTCTCTAAGTCATTGACTAGACTTTTGTGAATATCAGTTGAGAATGTAGATCTATCTTTATTATGACATATAATTCTAGCCTAGATTTACACTTTTCAGTTGTTGAGTCACAGAACTCATTTTCCTTCTAATTTCATGCTTACAACGCATCCTATTGATTCCAGCCTGGCTTCTCATGTCTTTTGCCCATAAAAAATATATGCTAGCCTGACAAGTTGAATCTAGTTCTATTAACAGTTAAAGATTTTACAATAAACTAATCTGTATGTATTGTTTTTTTATAAATGAAATACAAAATTCTTGCTTTTGTGGTGTGCACAGAAAACATGTAGTTGTTTTATTACACTTTGAAAAAGTGTTGCTCTTTATAGGTGCTGTGTATAAAAAGTATATTTGAACTTACCAGAGCTTTATTTATCCAGGGTTTAAGAACATTTGATCTCCTGATGTTTTCTCACCCCTAGCTCTTACCCAAGGTTAATGCCAAATTGTCAGCAGAGCAGGGCCCAGAAAAACAATGGTTTTGGAGACTAATCTCACTTAGCTGTACTCTAGAGGTACCCCATTCATTCATTTACTCATTTATTCATTCATTCCTCTATCCACTAACCAATTATTTACTGGGATGTGCCAGTGCTAATAGAAGAGATTCAAAGACAAACATATCATCACCATGTCAAGAAATTACAATCTACTCAAATAAGAAAAAAAAAATTCATTGGATACCATGTTAGAAGTCTGTGTGAAGTATATGAGGGCACATGGGAGAGTGGGAGAGAGTAATCATCTCTACTTGTTGATTGTAATTGTGAATTAATATTAATAGCAATGACAGTTTGATGATTGTTTACAAAGGAGGTAAATAAGCAAACATAGGAGCCCCATTATGGCATCTAATTTGTAACAATGGAGCTATAACTACACCACTTTAGGAAATTCATTGTAAGATAAATTATGTTTTTTTTTCTAATATGTTTCAAGATAATGTGGCTGAAACTGTAATCACTGCTCTCTAGAGGTGCTCTAACATTCTTGGTTCTGAAGGTCTAAATATCAAAAAATCTTGCTTCTGACTGCCTTTATTTCCCCTTAATACCCCTGGGGATAAAATATATGTTTATAAAAAAAAAATTAAAAAAGTATTTTAAAAAAAATTAATAAAACCTGGAACAGAAAAAAAAAAAAAAAAAAAAAAAAAAAATATTTTAAAAAAAATTAAAAAAACCTGGAAAAAAAAAAAAAAAAAAAAAGGAATGATAGAATATGGTTTTCAAAATGAACTTTACTTAGAAACTAAGGAAAGACAAAATAAAACTAAAACACAAACAGTAAATAATAATTCATTACATTGGTATATGTAACTATGTAATAATCCTACTTGATTGTTTAATAAAAATTTTAAACTACAAATTTACAAAGCAGAAATCAAATTTACAAAGTAGAAATTTCCAAAGCAAACTTTCCCTTAAAAAAAAAAAAAAAAGCTTTCCCTTTTTAAGTAAAAAATCTAGGAATCATCCTTGATTCTCTATTTTCTGGAATCTATATACAATTCATCGACAAGTATACCAGTTCTTCCACAAAAACATTTTTCAAATTCCCTTTAATTCTCCCTACTTCCATGGCCCTTCCCTTAGAAGTCATACAGATTTTCACAATAGCCTAATTGGTCTCACTGGTTTAGCTTTCATTTACCATTCCTTAAAATCCAGTCTTCAAACAGGAATTAAAGATTTAAAAAATATATATATAAATTAGGACAAGTCCCCCATCCCCCACAAAAAAAAAAAAAAAAGAAGGATGGAAGAAAGGAAGGTAGGTAGGAAAGAAGGAAGGAAGGAGAGAGGAAGGGAGAAAGGAAGGGAGGAAGGGTAAAAAGGAAGGAAGGAAGGGAAACATTCTGAGGTTCCTCCATTACTCTTCAAATTAAATCTAAAGTCAATGTACAGAAATCAGTGGCTTTCTTATACACTAACAATGAAAATACAGAAAGGGAAATTAGAGAATTGATCCATTTACTATAGCACCAAGAACTATAAGATACCTAGGAATCAACTTAACCAAAGAGGTAAAGGATCTGTACTTGAGGAACTACAGAACACTCATGAAAGAAATTGAAGAAGACACAAAAAGATTGAAGACCATTCCATGCTCTTGGATCAGAAGAATAAACATTGTTAAAATGTCTATACTGCCTAGAGCAATCTATACTTTTAATGCCATTCCGATCAAAATTCCACCAGTATTCTTCAAAGAGCCAGAGCAAATAATCCAAAAATTTGTATGGAATCAGAAGAGACC
>NC_081558.1:128490252-128526409 GCF_022355385.1 Mustela nigripes | reverse complement strand
ATCGGAATGGCATTAAAAGTATAGATTGCTCTAGGCAGTATAGACATTTTAATGCCATTCCGATCAAAATTCCACCAGTATTCTTCAAAGAGCCAGAGCAAATAATCCAAAAATTTGTATGGAATCAGAAGAGACCTTGAATCGCTAAGGAAATGTTGAAAAACAAAAATAAAACTGGGGGCATCACGTTACCTGATTTCAAGCTTTATTATAAAGCTGTGGTCACCAAGACAGCATGTTACTGGCATAAAAACAGACACATAGACCAGTGGAACAGAGTAGAGAGCCCAGATATGGACCCTCAACTCTATGCTCAATTAATCCTCGACAAAACAGGAAAAAATATACAGTGGAAAAAAGACAGTCTCTTCAATAAATGGTGCTGGGAAAACTGGACAGTTATATGTAGAAGAATGAAACGACCATTCTTTTACACCGTACACAAAGATAAACTCGAAATGGATAAAAGACCTCAATGTGAGACAGGAATCCATCAGAGTCCTAGAGGAGAACATAGGCAGTAATCTCTTTAGTATCAGCCACAGCAACTTCTTTCAAGATATGTCTCCAAAGGCAAAGGAAACAAAAGCGAAAATAAACTTTTGGGAATTCATCAAAATCAAAAGCTTCTGCACAGCAAAGGAAATCGTCAAATAGACCTATTACTGGGGCCTTTAAGATCCTCCTTACTCTGGGTGGTCCCTACTAATATCTCCAGTTGTAGTTAATGATGATATCTAGTATTGCTATACTCTAGTCACAATGACTCCACCAGGAATCTCCATAACTAAGTACTTCCATACTTGAGACTTTGGCACTTGTTCTTTTTGCCTTCTTTGAATGTTTTTTCATTCAGTGTTGCCCCTTGGCGGGTTTATTTTCAAATGTCACTATTAACTCTATTCACTCTATTTACAGAACTTAGAACATTGTAAAACTTTCTTGTTTATATATTTAATTTTGTCCCTCATTAGAATATAAGCTATCAGAGGAAAAGCCAATATCTCTTGCTCACCACTAGGTCTCCAGCAGTTGCCAGGCTATCCAGTACACACTAAGGATAAAATAAATATGTAAATTATGTATTGATGAAATTAAGATTATTTACTTTGAGCTGTATACTATCTGTATTATTAAATATAGTTTATATTGCTTTCCTCCACAGAGGCCTATTTTTAAAGCAAGATTCACCTACCTAGGCAACTAACATAAGATGGTTTTGGATGGAAAATGTTGATTCCACTGGTAAGATTCTGTTTCTTGGAGAACCTTTTTTGATATGTTCTTAGATATGGTCACCATCTCCTCCAACATCAAGCTTTGTTTCTCTATTTCCCTGACTTGACATCAAAGGGCCTTTCTAATCCTGGACTACTCAGGGAGAAGAATATGTGACACTTGGACCAAAGATTCCTCTCCAAAGAGTCCTGCTATATCCCCGTGCACAGCTCCACCCTGAACCCCCATGTCGGGTTTCTTACCTGTGAATTTCCAGATGTTTGACTTTTACCCCTGGATTTTTCAAGGCCAGACAAATCTGAAGTTTCCCTTCATGTTTTATCTTCCAGAACAAAGATGTTTTACATATGAGACAACCACACAATGGTCACTATCTTTTCAAATCTGATCCAACCCCACTTAATTGTCAAACATTCTAAATAACTTTTCTTTTTTTTTTTAAGATTTTTAAAATGTATTTGTTTGACAGATAGAGATCACAGGTAGGCAGAGAGAGAGAGAGAGAGAGAGAGAGAGAGAAGGAAGCAGGCTCCCCGCCGAGCAGAGAGCCCGATGCGGGGCTCGATCCCAAGACCCCAGGACCATGACCCGAGCGGAAGGCAGAGGTTTCAACCCACTGAGCCACCCAGGTGCCCCTCTAAATAGCTTTTCAAAATGAGTAATTTATACTAATTTAAAAGTAAAATAAACACATTCTCATTGGAGGTAAAGTCATGCTAAGGAATCGTCATCAAAATCCTGGCCTCTGAGTGTGGCTACCAATAACACAGCACTGGATGGAGCTGACTTGTTAGAAATGATGTCAAATAAAGATTATTGATAAAGATCACCTACAGTAAAAATACTGGCTACTCTAAGAGAAGTAGCCTAATCTTCTTGTGCAAAAATTATTTCTTTCTCTCTTCCTCATAGGTTGCATTTGAAATGTCCAGAAAAGTTTTTTTTTTATATAGAATTGATTAATTATTTAGGAATTTTTGTGTAAGTGTGTGTCTTGGGAATTTGATCACTATCAACATTCAAAATATTTTTAGGACTTACTAGCTTATAATAATTTAACAAGAATTTTTAAAGTGACCTAGATATTGTTACAGATGGTTGTGCAATCTTAAGAGTCATGATTTTCACATATGGACATTCCTTTTTTTTTAATTTTTGTAGGACTTTTCAATGAAGGAGAGGTTGCAGAAGTGATGGTCTGAAAATGAAGTCTTTGTTTTAACTAAGAGGAGTAGAGTCTTTTCAAAAACTTTGAGTTCCTCAGATTAATATGAATATGTTTTAAACTGTTTTTCATTGATTTCTTTTTTTTTTCTCATTTTAACTACAAATCTGCCTAACATGTTTCATGTATATGTATGCATATGTATGTATGTGTATGTGTGTGTATATATATATATATGTGTGTGTGTGTGTGTGTGTGTGTGTGTGTTTTAACAGTGAAGATAAAAATGTAGACTATATAGAAAAGTTTTTCAAATTGAGCACCTGGGTGGCTCAGTGGGTTAAGCCGCTGCCTTAGGCTCAGGTCATGATCTCAGGGTCCTGGGATCGAGCCCCACATTGGGCTCTCTGCTCAGCAGGGAGCCTGCTTCCCTTCCTCTCTCTCTGCTTGCCTCTCTGCCTACTTGTGATCTCTCTCTGTCAAATAAATTAAAAAAAAAAAAAAAGTATTTCAAACTGAAGATCTTTCAAGTATGTCATTTATCACTACCTTTCTAAAATAATAAAAAAGTACATATTTTATCTACATCTGCAACAACAGAACTAAGTATTAATGAAGATCTTTCCAGTCTCACTCCAGCCAACGCATTGAGGCATTTCAATAAGAAAAAGCATATATCAACACAAACAGGAAGTGTTTGGTTTCTCACTCATTTTGTTTAAATCTTTGTCATCTGTCTTTTAGCTCTTGAGTCAGTGTATAAATATAATGAACAGATTTAAATGCTCAAGTGTGCCAGAGGCAATAAGCAATAAGCATATTTAAAAGTGAAAAAAAAATACAATCAAATGACTTAGTAGAATCAGCTCTTTACCCTCACAATTTTAACTTAATCTTTAAATAGAGACAGTCATTTGATATATCTGTTCCTGCTGAGAGAAAACACACTGCTATATATTGGCAAATACAGAAAATAAACACTGACACTGATCTTTTTTTCTGTAGAGATTACAATTACTTGTAACAATTTCATTAATAAATGCATTGAATGGCTAAATTTTCCTGAGCATTTATTAAATGACTGCCAGCAAACTTAGATGTATTTAGATGCAATCACACATTTAATTATATCAAAAATCTGATGTGAATACTATCACTGACCATGTTGTATAAAGGAAATTAAATTTTGAATATATTAAATAACTTTAACACCACTGAGTTTACTCAAGTATAAACTCAGGTGGCCATCATTGTAATCACTAACTGAATATGTGCCACACATTTTTTTTTCATATATTTACATAAATCTAGACACTTTAAATCTAAACACATCTCCTTGGTGGTATGTTTTGTATATTCACACTACTCAAGAAATATTTAAACAAGTATATACAAAGTGCCCATTATATGCTGGGCATAATCTAGATGCTAATGATACAGCAGCTAAAAACAGTTGTGAAGGTTTCCATTGTCTTTGTCTCCATTCTCCTAAATAACTATTCTTCTCCCATTTTACAATACTTCTTCCTTTTAATAATTTTACTCAATTTTTTTTTAAAGATTTCATTTATTTATTTGACAGAGAGAGGTCACAAGCAGGCAGAGAGGCAGGCAGAGAGAGAGGAGGAAGCAGGCACCCTGCTGAGCAGAAAGCTCGATGCAGGGCTCAATCCCAGGACTCTGAGATCATGACCTGAGCCGAAGGCAGCGGCTTAACCCACTGAGCCACCCAAGCGCCCAAATTTTATTCAATTTTAACTCATAAAAATTCAAATATAGTCTCTTCTACCATCAATCACTCTTAAATTCTGAGCTATCCAGAGTAATAAATATCTATCTGCATACTTCTACTGCAGATCTTGTCCTCCATCTTGCAAGCTCTCCTTCAGACTTGGCCAGCTGTCCAAATTGTTCTCCACTGCTATGATTCAGTATCTATAACAGGTTTTCTTTCCATTCAAAATGGATGACCAGTCAATACTCATGGTTCCCTCCATTGGGAAGAGCTCTTCTCACAATATGTTGAGGCCATTCCATACACCAAATCAATCCATTCATGAACCAAGCTCTGAATTCATCTTCCTACACTAGCAGATCATTAGGGAATCTTCACAGTATAAATGTAAGCACTCTTAGACATTGACTTATGAGGTGTTTGTGCAACAGGGGTAGCTGATATGAAAGTTCAGTGCCATCAACACATGCAACAGCCTTTTTTTTTTTTTTAATGTAGGTATGAATTTAAAGTGCACACAGGGAAGGGGAGAGGGAGAGGACAGAGAGAATTTCAAGCAGATTCTGCACTGAACATGCAGTCCCATTTGGGGTTCAATCTCATGACCCAAGATCATGACCTGAACTGAGATCAAGGGTTGGACACTTAACCCACTGAGCCACCCAGGTGCCCCACATGCAGCATTCTTATATCCCCTGATACTGCTCAGGTGTATCCAATGTATACCACTTCATCTCATAGTGGACTATTCAATTGCTTCTGGGCCTACATGACCTATGATTTGGCAAATGTGACAATAACCAGCTTATAATAGGCAGTTCTGGCCACACTTGATATACCATGGTTAGGCTTGCTGTCAGTGTGAGGGTCCAGCAGGATGTCAGAAGCTTTTTTGAAAATTATATAAATCTCTCATATATATATAACAGAATTCTGGTAGCCTAAACTACAATTTCTTCAAGGATACTCTAATATCATATGATCATATTGGATAATATTGCTCAAAGTAGCAAGGTCTTTTGTACTATAGCCTTGATATACTGTAGAGCCTCCACTCAGAACTGTCAGTCCTCCAGTCTCTGGATCTGAGTAGAATTCTTGGTGTGAAATATGCTGTCTCCAGAACCCCAAAAGTCTTATTAGGCACTGTGGTACCTTTTTTGTGCCTGGGGAACAAGATAAAATGGTATATTCTTTACTTTAGATGAGATTATGATTTATTTACACCTTTTGGGGGACATGTGTCAACTAAGTCGTCTATTGCACTAGCTTTCCTCTGGCATTTTAGCTTAATGCCATTGATAGAGAAGCCCAGTGTGATATTCTTCAGAATGTACAGTTGGTCCAGATCTCTTTATATTATGACAGAGGGCAGAAGAGTTACCTTAGCTCTGAGGGAAAGCTGTAAATATATACCACTGGACTTTCCAAGTGACTGTCCACTGTTCATAATCCTATTTTTGGATAGAGATAAAAACATGCTCACCATATCAATGACCCAATATCCTATCACACAGCATGTGGGGCTGTGTTATCTGCCGTCTGCTGTAGCAATGATCCATCATCTGGCATAGTAGCTACAACTGGGACTACTTTCTGTTTTAGATTTCAGGGGTCTGCTCTCATCTACCAGCTCAGGAAACCCCACCTGAACTCCTTACGTCTTTAGTAATAACATGTATTTCTTCCACCCCTTTAAGGATGTGGTATGTTTTACATTATTATATCTGTGAAGAGGACAGTTTTAGGAACTTCCATTCCACACAATGATAGTTCTCAAATGGATGCACTAAAAAGTGTTGGAATTTTGCCAAGTATCAGCTATGTCAGTTATACTTTAAGCAGCTGGGGAAATGACTACAAGGTGAGTCCTTAGATCCTATAAACCCACTATAAGCTGGACAAAGAGCAGGCTCTATTTATTAAGAGTCCAAATATTGTCCCTTTTAACTGGGAGGTCATAATAACATATCGAGTCTATGGATGTCATTGGTAACTTGATCAGTGTTGGCACTGAATCCAACAGTTTTGAAAGTATTCTCTTTTTGTCTCGGTGTAAAATTCCCTCAGTAAAAATGATCATAGTTTCCAATGGGGGAAGGACTGAAGGAATAATTTCCATATATAATTGCTATGGAGTTGCAGGTTTGTTTCTTCTGGAGTTCTGACTATTCTTTTAGTCTTGGGTTTTTGGTCCAAAAATTGGTTCAGTAAAAAAAATGGTGCAAGGAATTCTGCTTGTCTTTTGAGTTGTCTGCCCTGATCACCCCCTCTTCTCTTCCTTCCTGTCTTCCCTCCTTTCTTCTTTCCTTTTTTCTTTCCTCCCTTCCCTTCCTCTTGTGTTTCCTTCCCACTTCCCTCCTTCCATCCATTTCTCCTCTCTCTCTTCTTCCATCCCTTCTCTCTCTCTTTCTCTGTCCTTCTCTTCTCCCTACTCTTTCTTCACTTGTTGATTTCTTTTGAACATAGAGTTTGAGTAATAACCTTGTCAGCAGCTCATCTGTCTTGCTCTCAGGGAAACTCTGTTCTGTTAACACATTTCATAACTCTTGGCAAACTGGTTCCCATGGCTTTACTGTGACCTGTCTGCTCGTTACAATAATTACATTGACCTGACTTCTGGCCTTCTGATGGTTAAATGCTACCCATACAACTTTTTGTTGTTTATTTTTTTGTTTTTGTTTTTATTTCCTGTTAGGAGGTGAACAATCCAGCTCCAAAATTCCATGTAAGTGTCTTCCTTTGGTAACAATTCTGAACCATTTCTAGGTTGGATTCCCCAGGAAATAGAATCTAAAATGTATATTACCATATAGGAGGTCTATTAGAGAACATTCTTGGATTTTCCTCTGAAAGGAAAGGGAAGAAAGAATGAATGTGCAAATAGACAAATTAAGGAGTCTCAGTGGAAACCCCACAAAACGCTATGAGGAATTCTCAAGATGGAAGAGTGGTAGCCTTGGGCCAGGTGCCTCTCTTCACTTGAAGCAATTCCTGAAGGCAATTACAGTAGAGGCTGGGCAACAAATCCTCCATTCCTATAGGAGATCTATGAAAATCATAACATCTGCCATACTATTTTATCTTTAATATTTTCTCTCCCTCCTCTTCTTTTTTTCTTCAAAATTTGTCCCTTCCTCGTTTGGATTTTGCTTTTAGGAATAAAAAGCCAGAAAACATTGCCACAAACCACCTCAAAGCAAGAAGCACAGGAATTATTAGTTGCTTGAACATGAGAAGGGAATGAAGGATATGTACAAAGAAAACATAAATCATATCCCCAGAGTCATATGCCATATTTAAGTTCCTAGTCCACATTGTATTGAAAGAAGAAAATTAAGTTCTGGTAAACCTCCTGTCTTACACTAAACACAGGGTCAAACTATCTTTCTATATTTTTCAGCTAGAGTATGCTCAGGAACTTCCAGATAATGAACTTAATCATTGATTATTTAAGTTAAAAATTCTAACCACTTGTTATTTGTCTGGCCCTGGACTAGGTGCTAAGAATTCAAAACTGTGTAAAAAAGAAAGGCATCTGTATGATACAATTTATTTCTGATGTAAAGATAAATAATAACAAAATAACAACTTTAAAAAACAAAAATAACAATCTCAGATTATAGTAAATTATTTGATTTAAATAAACTGGGTAGTGTGATAAAGTATAACTTGGGAAGATATTTTAAATAAGAATAATTTAATATTAGGCTACCCATAGTCAATATTTTAATTTTTATTGGATTAAAAGTTGTTTGTGATCAAGTTCCAGCTTGCTCTTTATGTAATTGTTTTATTTCTAAAGTTTATTTTTACTCCACTTTCAATTATTAATGGAAATAACTGATATATTATTATTTAAAGAATTCTAAACAATGATAATTACTAAACAAAAGAAGTAGAAATTGATATTTTCGTATGGAGAGTTTTTATTGCTTTGTGGGTTTTTTGGTGTGTTTATCACTTTTGCTTTGTTTGTTGTTTTATAGTGGCCACTCCCTGAGTCATTTTTATTATGCTCCATATAATTTATCCTTCCTGTCATGGTTTGGCTGTAATCCTGTCATTACTAGGTAGTAAAATAAGAGGAATCTTTCAACATAGCCAACAGAGGTAATCTTGAAATAAATGGATGATATAAATCCCAAGATATGGAGAACAACGTTAGTGGTCACTGCTTTCACTCTTAAACTTACTCCTAAAGAAATGACAGTCTATAACAATGCCTAGTATTCGACAAGAGAAATAGAATATAAACAAAAACTCAGTGACATAATGTTTTCACTGTTTTAAGGATGTTAGTATTTCTATGAGATGAAGTAAGGATTTTTCTGAAAATTTATATTTGAGTCAACATAGAATTTGTATGTTTTAACATGTGACAAACTTTATTTCATTTTTTCTGTTTAAAAATTCCCACATTAATTGATTTTTTGCTAAAATATCATCTAATGAGACTATTACACATTTAAAAGAACAAATTTTTAACACTTCACAGTTAGCCCATTATCATTTTCACACTTCTACTACTTAACTGTAAATGTTAATGTTTAAAGGAAAATAGTCTTATTAAAATATTTTTCTTATTAAATAAATACATTGTTCCTCACAGGCTTTTTTCCTTAGCAATTTTTAGACAAATTTACCTTTAATGTGATTGTTTTATTATAAAAATAAAGCATATATGTAATATGGGAACTACTAGGGATTGAGTATAAAACTAGACTATTTTAACTTTTGTGTAAATTAGCCATAGAATGATTAAAATTAGTCATAGAATGATTATTATTTATTTAGAAAATATACATCCCATAAGATGGTAAAAGTAAGGTGTGATTATTTTTATATAGAGGGATCCCTTACATATATATGGAAAAATATTTGTTTAAAAAGTATAAACTATACATTTAGATATATGGACATATACACATTGGGGTTTTATTGCTTTTTTTTGTTTTGTTTTTTGTGTTTTGTGGGGGTTTTGTTGTTGTTGTTGTTGGTGAGACAGATCATGTGCAAGGGGCAGGGAGAGGAGTGCGGGAGGGTCAGAAGAAGAGGCAAAGAGAATCTTAAAGAGGCTCCATGCCCAGTGAGGAGCCAGACACAGGGCTTAATCTCAAGTTCCTGACCCTGAGATCATGACCTAAGCTGAAATCAAGACTCAGAAGCTAAACTGACTGCACCACCCTTTTTAACAGTAATCTGATAAGGGGTAACTAAAGTGTAAACACAATTCTACTTATTTACTTCGATCAAGGTAAATGTTAGTAATACTGTGTCTTTAGATATAATTTTATTTTAAACTTGTTGCCTGAAAACTTTGCCTTAATAATCCCAAGTTTTATGGGCATTTTAATAAATTCTCTTAGAAGTCCTCATGAAATTTTTTAGTTATGTTCAAATTAAGCCACTTGTTAATTTGGCTTATTTTCAAAATATATTCATTCATTCATTTGTTTATCTATTTATTTGCTTATTTGGGTGGGTGTCTGCTAGTCGCTAGGGCTACTACAAAAAAAAAAAAAAATACCAGACACTGGATGGTTTAAATAATAGACATTTATCTCTCACCGTTCTGGAGAAGTAGTCCAAGATCAAAGTGCCAGAATATTTGGCTCCTGGTGAGAGAGCTATTCCTGGCTGGCAGATGGGCACCCTCTCACTGTGTTCTCACAGGTGGAAGAAAGAGAGAGAGATCTCTGTTCTCTCTTCCTCTTTTTACAAAGGCACTCATCTGTCATAGAGGCTGCACCCTCATGACCTCATCTCAACCAAATTACCTTCCGAAGGTAATCACACAAGGGATTAGGACTTCAATATATGAATGTGTTGGGGACACAAATATTCAGTCCATTATAGTAGGCCAACTACTAAAACTTAGGGTTATGCTTTTTGTTATGTACAATGATAAATTTTTATAGTTAGAAGGAAAACCAACGTTAAAATATCTATTAAAACTCTAGTGTTACTTCCTTAAATACCCATAGCAAGGGGAGATCATTCCATTTCAAGATAGTCCATTAAACTTTGTGAACAGAGAAAATAAGGGACCAAGGTACTTAGTCTATTGTAACCTCTATACAGGTTAGGTAAGCTTCCATGAGCTTCAGTTTCTGCATCCCTAAAACAGGTATTAATGCAATGTCTACAACTGTTTGGATGAATAAGTAAAATATAAAAGATTAAATCATTAAAAAATAAAATGTCACAAAGAAATGAGTTTAAATTATTATCACCTAATTTTTTGCAACTAACGGATGAGAAGATCAAGATCTCTGTGTGTATTTATCCAGCTCTTTATTGTATACTTATATATTTTATTACTTATTATTGAATAATAGTATTTACCATGTATATCTGTATTAGGGTTAAGTATAATTTTCATCTGCAATAAAAATTCACTTCAAGATCAAGTTGTATTTTTAAATGTATAGGCAAGAGTCTGTTTCTCTAAATCAGAGAGCTTTATCTGTTAAAAACAAATTCCAAATGAAAATCACTCGTGAATTTTAGGGTAGTATAAAAGCATGGTAATAAAACTATTTTTAAAAATGATTCTTATATGTACACCTTTCCATAATCCACATGCAAAATCCCATGGTATACTTGAAAAAATTCCACTAAAAAGACCAAAGAAGAAGATGTTTGAACCATGACATAACCATACTTATGACACTGTTATGTCAATTTCATCACTGAAACTTCCAAATGTGATAGAATTTCCTTTAACCATATATCTATACATATCCCACTCATTCCTCTCAGGCAAAGCATCAGAGTTCAACCCAGTGCTCTATTTCAAGGGTTGTTATATCTAATAAAATAGTTATATATGGAGCCTTGTTTTGCACTTTTTCAGTTATTAAGCAGTTGGGGTTGGTAGCAGAGGAAGGTGGGTAGGCATACTGACAGGTAGATATGCTCTCAGAGGCAATTTGTAGAAAGGAAGAAAGGTCACATCACGTTTTTTTATTGTCTTTGTTTATAAAAAAGAATACTGGTTTCCTGGGCATCAGCGCCCCAGCATTCAGTTGAAACTGAGCCAATTATTTTAGGCAAAAGCATTTCCAATGGAAGTGTTCAGTTTTTCAAAGCAAAACAGGTATCTTGCACTATACCCTCAAGGCTTTGATTTCAGCTGTGTCAGCTGAGAGGATTCTGATTCTGTATATAAAAATCTGATTCACAACAAGTTTGACACATGCTGCTTCAAAGAAGCGAAGGCGCCTCCAAGTCTCATTCAGAGCCACAGCCTGGCAGCAAGTTCATTTTTGTCTTCTGAGTTGTTTTCCTTTCACCCTTTTGCTGAACAGAAACCAGAAAATAACTCTGAGAGGAACTGCACACTGCAACAGATGTATTACACATAAATATACAGAAACACACAGAGAGCTCTAGAGAATAGAAGCTAGTGTTATCTACAAAATCTGTCAATTACATAAAATTCAGTGCATAAAACAAAAATAAATATTACACTGATCTTGCCAATTATTATAAATAAAAGAGATTTACCTTTCAAGTAATGACTACAGAAATTTGTGAGACAAAAAAATATATATATATCCAAGAGTGGACTATTCCTATAGGATACCAAAAGAATCAGCAGTTTTTACATTGGTAACTATCCCTTTCTAACTGCACAGAGACATCTGATTTTTCTTTTTATACTGAGTTGACTAATTGTTTAAATCTCTCATAAAGGAGTATGGTTAGCTTAAAATGATCTTGACTCTGTGTCTGTATCATTTCCCATAGCTCCAGTTCAATTCCCTTCATGGCATCAGTATTTCTGAATCACAAAAATAGGTCTGTCTGATTATTAATACATAACGCGCTCTAGATTGAATGTGTCCCTCTCAAAATTCATATGTTGAAAATTTAATTCACAGTGTAATGGTACTTTGAGGTGGGGCCTTTAGGAGTTTTTAGGTCATGAGAGCAGAACCCTGAGGAATGGGATTAATGCCCTCATAAAAGAAATCCCAGAATACTTTCTCATCCCTTGTGCCATGGGAGGTTACAGGGAGATTGCTGCCAGTGAGGCAGTGGGCTCTCACCAGACAGTGAAACTCCTTCTTCGTGCCATGATCAGAGACTTCCCAGCCTCTAGAATTGTGAGAAATGACTATTTGTTGTCTACAAGCCACCCTGCTTGTGGTAATTTTGTTAGAGGAGCCTTAATGGTCAAGACATTGTGAATACCAATCAATATTTTATTTTCCCTAAGAATGTTTGCACTTTATGGCTATTGCATTATTATCTAATCAAGACTCTGGCTCAGGTAAAGAAATGTTCCACTCTCATGTGTAGAGAAGGGAAGAGATCTTATTAAGAGGGAAGAAAATCCTTTTAAAAGAACATAACTTATCTACTCTGACTATACTTAAAAGTTCATCCCAGTACAATATTTGGTAGACCATTGTTTAAACCCAAGTTGCAATGAAAATAATTAAATTAGATTATTTAAATATTTAAAATGATTTTAACCTTCAAAAAAGGTTAGTTTCAGTAAGCTGCTTAACTCCAAACTCATTTTTTCCTAATGAAACAGATGAATATATATGCACACACACACGTATAACTAGTTATAAATAAATAAATATATGTATACATATAAATGAATATATTCATATAAATATATGATATATAAAATATATATAGATATAAGTATATATACAAATATATATATATAAAATTGGGACCTGTATAAATGTTGTCTTTATATATGTGTCACCATCTATAATATTAATTAATTCAAACATAGTGACCATCTAAAATACTAATTAATTCAAATATGGGGACTTTGTCATATTCTCTGTGCCCATCATCATGCAAGGAAATATAGGACTTATTTAAATTAGTGATGGATTGAAATAAAGTAAAAAATCCATCAACCATCTTTTTCTTTGGCATGTGGGAAAAGTATTGCTAGGACAGGTATACCCAGTTTTTAATTTAATTAATAAACATATTAATTTTATAAAATTTGTATTTTGATGAAATTCTAATATTGGCATAAATCATTATTAAGAAAAACACCAGTAGTAAATAAATAATTCCTTAAAAATGATAATTTATTCATATAAAACTAAGCTGGATAGGAATAGCAAACTGGTCTTTCCAAATTGACCTGATTTTTCATATGTAGGAAGTTGAAAATAG
Organism: Mustela nigripes; assembly: GCF_022355385.1. Lineage (NCBI taxonomy): Eukaryota > Metazoa > Chordata > Mammalia > Carnivora > Mustelidae > Mustela > Mustela nigripes. Next base: position 128,513,108 of record NC_081558.1, on the reverse strand, counting down.
ATGTCATCAGTGAAATGTCTGGAGGTTTCCATGCAATGCAAGGAGAATACACTTATAACAAAATCCCAGAATGAAAATACAGAGCTTTGTCTTAATCAACATGGATTACAACTTTGACTTGCATTGTGATCAAAATAAGCAAGAATGATGGGTTATGCAGGTGAGAAAGAAGGGGTAAAAATTAATAATTTTCATTGAATCAGCAAAACAATGGTACAAAACTTGGTAATTACTCAATTCTGAGACCAATACATTACTTATATTTTATAAGTATTAGATGCAAATTTTTGAAAAAATATGTATTGTATACACGTGAATTTCTTATATAGTCATATATTTTGCTCATATGTATTTTATTATTTCTATTTCATATTTCTTTGTATTTTTGGTCTTATTTCTATTTATTTTATTAGTATGGGGATATATTTCACACTATGATTTATTGACCATTCTACTGTATATTTTGTGATGCATTATTTTTTCACAGCAAGAAAATTCTTCCCTGATGGGTTTTGGCAGTCTCTACCCCACCACAGCTCCCATAAAACAAAATCAAAACAAAACCCAAGGACACAATAGGATTTAACATTAAATTAGGAAAAATATTATCCATCCAAACATTTTGGAGAATGAAGACAGGGAACAGCTATAGGACACACTGTATTTACTCAAGAATTAGCAGCTGATAATTAAAACTTGACTCTTTGTTAATGGCTTTCAAAGTTCTGAATGATTCCTTGGTATTACAATAATGTAACTACCAAAGAACAAACACCTTGATCAAGGGGTTTTCTTTCTCCTTGCTCTGTTTTCAATTACAAAGACGGGTACTACAGATGAAAGACACAGCTATATAGATTGAATGAAATGTCACTGTCACAAATGGCAATATTGCCTAAGGAAAGATATTTCTCTTAAGGGAGTATTTAACAGAAATGTGGATGACTATGATCTTTAAATCTCTAATGGGTTTTTAAAAATTAATCCTTGTTTACTCTAAGTATAATATGATGGTTAATTTTAAGTGTCAACTTGACGGGGCAGCAGAATGCCATGATATTAAGTTAAATATTATTCTGAGTGTTCCTGTGAGGATGTTTTTGGATGAGATTAACATTTAAATGAACAGACTAAGTAAAGTGGATAGTTCTCCCTAATGCTGGTGGCTTTATTCAATCAGCTGAAAGACTGAATTGAATAAAAAGGCTGACATTCCCAAGAGTGACCCCGAATTCCTCCTACCTGACTGCCTTCAGACGGGAACATCTGCTCTTCCTATATCTTGACTCTACCAGTCTTCAGAACACAACCATACCATCAGCTCTCCTGATTCTTGGGCTTCGGATTTGGATCGTGGGCTCTCCTGGGTCCCCAGCTTGCTAACTTCCTCAGTACCTTGCGCATTGGCAGTCTGCATATTTGCATGAGGCAATCTGTTAAAATAAACTTCCTTTCGTGTGTGTGTGTGTGTGTGTGTATGCATGTGTGTATCTAAACATAGATTCTATTCATTTCTCTGGAGAACCCTAATACAGCTAATATGAAATACTTTCGATATTGTAATTTTAGCTCTTGAAAGTCAATTTCTAGAGGGGTACCTGGTTGACTCAGTCAGTTAAGCATCTTCTGTTGACTGAGGTCATGATCCCAGGATTATGGCAACAAGCCCCAGGTCTGCTGACTGTTTGGCGAGGATTCAGCTTCTCCCTCTGCTCTTCCCTGCCCCCCACCCCCTTCTTGTACTGGCTCTCTCTCTCTCTTCTCTCAAATAAATAAATAAAATCTTAAAAAAAAAAAGAAAGAAAGAAAGTCTACTTCTAGAAAAAGAAATTGCTGAATGTTTCAGACTAATTAACCACTATGTTTAGTAGATAAAAGCTAAAGTTTAACTGATATTTATCAGAATTAATGCTACATTTCCCTAACTCACACTTCAATTATCTACCCTCCCCACCACCTCAGAAGCTCCTTAATCATTATTATCCATATTTTTGTTTATGAAGAAGCTGTTAGAGCATTTATAGTTTGGATATTTCAGAATATAACTACTTTGGGACAAGACATTTTCTTATATAAAATACTTAATAGTCCCTGAGATGCCTGAGCTCCTCCTTCTTGTTCAGATGTGAAGAGACCAGAGCTTTTCACTGAGAGCACTCCTCAGGGAGTGTCCAAAACAATCCACTGAGGTAAATAAATAAACTAACAGAATTTATACTTCCATTTTTTATCTAAGAGTTTTTTTTTTTTTTAAACCTTTTACTGTTATTTAGTAAACACGTGTTCCTGTGTACTTCTCTTGGGATGACTCAGATATCACATGTCATGTGGGTCATGTGAAGTATCAAGAAGGAAAGGTAGAAGCTTTAGGGGTAGGAAGGTTTGAGTGTAGCAACCTCCCTGTTTCAATTCCTTCACTTGTCATTTATTGAGGGTTACCTATGCCTGGTTAAATGGGCTTAGAAAATATACTGTTAAGTTTTAACTAAACTCTCACAAAATAGGCAAATGGGTAAGAAAAGATTCCTTCAGAGAAAGCATAGGTTAAATATATCTCTGAAAATACAAACATAAGGGAACAACAAAAAAAAAAGGGTGGTCTGACACCAGGCACAATTCTAGTACAACTTCTTCTGGTACATAATGAGGCTTAAAAAGTACTTATGTATTTAGATGTGATAAGCCCATAATGATACTAGAAATTCCTGTGAAAACTAGCTTAATGAGTTTATAGCCACTGCTATTAACAATGAACAATAAACTTAACACTGTGCCTTGAAATACTAGTAAAAGATATTTTAAAATTTCGTATTTGCACATTTTTTTAAATAATCAATTTTTACTTAATTATTCTAATTTCTATCTTTGTGGTATCATTAAATGTGGGTTATAATTAATAAATAAATATACACATATGTAAATGTATGCTAATTTGGCCTTATTTTTAGTAACTAAACTTTTTATTTTGAAACATATTTTGAGATATTTTGTAGATTGACACACAGTTGTAAGAAACAATACAAAGAGGTCCCATAGACCTTAACCAATTCCCCCCCAATGATAACATCTTGCAAATCTATAGTATAATATCACAACTTGGATATTGACACTGATACAGTCAAAATATAGAACATATCCATCAACACGGGATTCCCTCATATTATCCCTTTTATTGCCATCCCCTTCCCTTCTCTATGCGGCACCTCCTTAAAGCCTGGAATCCACTTCTTTCTTATCTCTATAGTTTTGTCATTTCAAGAATGTTATATACAGAGACTCCTGTAATCCTTTTGAGATTTGTTTTGTTTACTCACATAATTCTCTGAAGATTCATCAGGAAGGCTGGGTATGTCAAGAATTTGCTCTTTTCAATGACTGACTACTATTCCATACTATGGATATGCTATGATTATTTAACCAATATATGCTGTTTTAAGTGAAGGGACCCACAGAATTATCGTAAATTGAAAAGAGCATTTTCTTAGAAATCAATATACAAGATTTTCGTGGATAACTACTAATTGTTTAAGTCTTAGCTCAAATGTCAAAGCATGTAAATACAAAGAGGTTTCCCTTGGTCCCTCTATTTTATGGAATACCCTAATCAAGTCAGTCTCTCTCAACTTTTTTTTGTGAGTTACCTCTACTAGTTTTATAAACTGGAGACAACCTAAGAAGTATATACACATTCCTATATCTTGGTTTACTCATAAATTAAAAAAACATTATCTTGGAATACACCTAAGATAACTCTGCTTTAGAACGTAAAGTAATAAAATCTAACAACTATTTTCGATCATAGAGTTCCTTTATTCACTTCCTACTCACTTCTTGCCTAGATTTCAGACTCTTAGCACATCCCTTTAGCAGTGAACATCCAGAAATCACAGATCTATATAGTACAGAAATGTACATCATGTACTTCCAGAAACTTTAACACACTCATCTACATTTGTCTCCTTATAAAAATGAGAAATTATTAGATCCTTCATATAAAAAATGGTAATAAATTACAACTTTGTGAAACAAAACTTTTATCAGTGTAATGTACATTAGATGAGTTTCTGGTTTCCATCACTATAGAATTAAAGAATCATGTCTGGTTTCCCATCCTCATTGTTTTCTGTGGAATGGCTGCCATCTAACATGACTAAATCAGTTTTAACAACTCTGGCTTTCCACAAGAGTGTCCCATCTATCAGTGGGAACTGAAGAAGAAAACCAATGCTTTTACTAGATTCATCAAATTCTATTCTGATATTTTAAATTAACCTTTAGTCTACAAACAGAAACGTAAATTAAAATCTACCAATTTAATTAACTGATCATAAATGCTATAATATATATGTATCATATACACATTATTGCTGAACAAAATGATAGAAAAATAATGCTAATAATTTTATTCTTTGAATCTTGGAACAAAATATTTAAAATAAAGATGAAGATATAAAGCTCACATATTGGTGTCATTAAGATATATTTAAGAGCTGTTTTTAAACTCTTCATCTCAAGATAAAGTGGTTCCTTTCCTTGGACTTTACTATTCTGGATAATCATTATTGCTATTGGAAGAGCAATACCCCAATAATACGTTTTAAGGCATACATTTTGTTTGGGCATATATTCATGTTTGCCTATTAACTGAAAGGATAAATCAGATTGAGCTGCAATTTAATCAAGTTCTGCTTTTTATTGTAACAATGAAGAATTGAGTCTCCATTAGCTTCCCTGAATCTAAAAAAAAATATATATATATATATCTATATGCATAAATGTGAAAAAAATTGTCTTTTTTAATAGACACTGCTCAAACAATCTATACTGAGTTTACAAAAAAATAGATTGTTATTTGTAACTTTTGGATTTTTCATTGGGCCATCAATGAAAGGCTTCTTTCCAAAATAACAAATGTGAAAATTAACCTTTTACATCCATAATGGAAGGAGCTGTGATTAGTACAGCACTGAAAATAATCATTTGAAAAAATGACTTTCAAGGAATTGGAATTCAAAATACCTAATATCAGATGGGTCCTACTTTACATAAATTTATGGCTTTATAGTCATATAATCTTACAGCCAAGTTACATAACTAAACATTTATTTTTATTGTATCACATCCTGGTATCATTTTAATCAATGCAAGCACAATTCTTCAGACTATTTAAAAATTACCTTATTTCATTATTATATCAAAAATCAAGTCATCATAATTGATTATTTCCAAAAGCAAGAATATGACATCCAAATAGAAAAGTGTTGAATGTAGCCAATAAAGTCATGCATCTTAATGTTATCAAGTAGGAATCCCGATATCAGGTTTTTCAAGATTAAACATGTCCCATAAAATAATTTCAAATATAAATATACACATAAACCAAACATACACACATACAAGATGCATACACTCAAAGTAAAATTTGGTAATTATGTCAGCGATGTTAAATAAAAGTTAAAAAAATGAGTAGCAAATTTAAAAATCATAAATAAATCAGGTAATTAAAGCATTAATGAATTTTTTCCTCAAATTTTTCAACTACTTTATTGGCATCCCTTGTTTCAATTAAAATTGTGCAAATTTAAGTTCATAATATCAAAGTTTCATTGATTTTGGTGCCTGCCTTAAGAAGTAAAATGGATTGCTGCATATCTTTTTAGTTTCTGAGCTTTACAGATGCTTGAATAGAACATAAGCTGTAAACTACTTTACAAATGTTGAATATTTGTTATTGAATCAATAAATTGAAGGTAAAAATATCTAAAATTTTAAGACTATCACTTTATAGCAAACTCTTATCTTATTGATGGTTCTTAGTTTTTAAAAAGGGACTTCATGCTCTATTGTAGAAAAGTGACCTATCCTGGCCAAAAGTTTATGTTAAATCAGTGTCCTTCCTGTACACACTCACTATCAAAAAGACCAAGTCTAGATTTCTCTGAGTATATCATCAAGTTGATAAAGATGAGACAATGAACAAGCTTTGACCAGCCCAGATAATGATTATAAGAATTCTAAAATGGATCTTTGCCATTGACTGAATCTTAGGAAACTGTGGATGTTATTTTGTGAGTTATTATTCTAATGTAAGTATTCATTTCAGAAGTCTAGCAATAGTTCTTTTTAAAGTATCAAAATATCATTAGACATATATTCTAAGAACTATAGTTATGATGATGATTATCACCTATTACTAAACATATTAATGATTTAGGATCTCTATTTAATCAGCCAATATTTTGAGAGCTAGTCTCTAATACACTCCTTTGAAAATGTCTTTAATAATTTTATACACTTAGCTCCATGAAATATTTGGCTCTATGAAATCATGAGTTATCCTTTTTATTAGTTTTTTACTTATATTACTTATACAGTAAGTTGAGATATATATATATATATATATCTCATATATGTATAGATCTATAGATAGATAGATAACCATAGATACTTCAGAGTTTTCAGAAGTTCAGTTCTACATTTATATTCATTGTATACTCACTATCAAATTTTTAGCTTAATTTTCTTATTCTCTAAAAGTTATAAACACATTGATCATGGTCTCTGAGACGCAAACACCAAGATATTGTTAGGAATGCAAGAGAGGTATTGAGAGAAAAAAATATATTGAGAGATTTATTGTGAGGAAAAACAAGGAGAAAGCCAGAAAATGAGGGGTGATCAGGACTGAATTCGTTGACAAAGAGAGGGAAAGGAGAATTTCACACTATAGAGCAGTTCAAAGAAAGTTTGCCCAGCTCTCACACTATTGGGATTTGCTCAAACCCATGTCATCATTTAGAGGAACTCCACGCTTACAGGAATGGCCTGCTTTCTATCCACACCACAGTTTATTTTGTTTTGTTTGTCTTAAGCAGTGGTGAAAAGAGCTTCAGAGCTAATGAGCTAAAGGATTCTGCAGCACCCGAGGCTATTAGTTATGGGCCCTGCAGTATAAGGTCTGAGACACAACCATAATCCACCCTACTTCTCTGTCCCATGTTGAGAAACAGCTCCAGTAGTGGGCTTCCCTTGCTAAGAGAAATCTTAGAAAAAGAGTTTGGTGGCACACTCTATATTCCCACTAATGTAGTAGTTGATCTCTGGGCTACAATGGCCCTAATCATCTTCCTCCTGTTAATTAAACAAGGAGGCCATTAACATGACATGGCTTTAATGCCTTACTGGCTAACATAAGCAAAACAAAAACTAAGCCTATAATGCCTCAAAGTTAAGAATGAGAACCACACAGGGGCACCTGTGTGATGCAATCATTTAAGTACCGGAGTCTGGGTTTTGGCTCAGGCCGTGATCCCAGGGTCCTGAGATTAAGCCCTGGGTCAGGCTCCAAGCTCAGTGCAGAGTCTGCTTAAGACCCTCTCCTCCTCTCTTTCTGCCCCTCCCCCCTGTGTGTGGCACACACTCTCTCTCTTTCTCTTTCTCAAATAAATAAAACTAAAAAGAAAAAAAGAGAAAAAGGAAAGAAAGAAAGGGTGGGTGGCACACCATGCCTGATGGCTCATGGGAGGGATACAAATTGAGCCTATTCCTCATCTTGCCCTTTGGCTCCTGTACCCACACATATCTTCACATCATAGGTTTCTGATTATATATATATATATATATATATATATATATATATATATATATTTATAGACACACACATATTGTAGCTGGAAGAATAACATCCATCTTTATGGGCTATTGATTCAAAGCTGGTGTTTTTTGAAAACTATTCCAGGCTTCTATAAGGCCAGCTACTCCTTGATAGTATGACATATGTTATAACCAGTAAATTCTGTTTTATGAAGCCACGCTTACACTTCTGTATTCTGGTAAGATGCTCTGCTGTGTGGGCATTCAAAGACAGCAGTAGCTAGTTCCAACTGGTGCATTTCAATGGTGACCACACACATAAATTTTCATGAACACATATATGCACAAACCCATATGCCTGCACACACACACACACATTATAGACAGTTAATTTCCCACACTTGAGTGCTTAAGGATTATATTTCTTCCTTGAAAATCAGAAAAATTAACAGAATACTTTTCAGAAATAACTATTTATACAATTTTCAATGGATGCAGAGTGACCTTTGATCTTAATAGATTCTTTTTTGCTTTCATCCAAGAAAATGTCATTTACTCTAAGCTTTCCCATCATCACTTTTTGTGTATTCTTCCTTTCATATATATAATCTTATGTATAATTTTTTAATCTCATTGGATTTTCCCTCTGACTTTTAAATAATCTTTTATGTAAGTAAAGATGGATATATACATACATGCATATAAATATCTAGATCTAGATATTTCTATAGCTATACACACACACACACACACACTAATTTTGTTAATATTTGATGGGATTGTTTTTCTAACTCAGGCTATGCTTTGGATCCTTTATATTTGAATAAAAAAAAAAGCCAAATATTTTTTTTTCTTTCCTACTTTATCCAAATCTTCACAACATTCACCACTGATTCCCTATCTGAAATAGGAAATTAATTAAGGAAGGCTTCTAAATGTTGAGTCATGTAAGTTTTCAGCAAGAAAGGAAGATATAAGTTTAGATTTTCAGTGGCCCTCCCCTTTAGGCTATCAATAATTTCAGTGTTCACATTGTTTTTTAAATCTCATTTCTTTTTCTTTTTTCTTTTTTTTTTTAGATTTTATTTTATTGTTGGAAATACCTCTTGGTAATCATGATAGAATCTATCATCTATCTTTCTACCTATATGTCTATCATCTATCTATCTATCTATCTATATATATATATTTTTTTTTTTTCAGACTTCAGCTTAGTGTTAGCAAAATGCCAAATCCTGGTAGATTTTCCCTTCTGTGGTGATTATCCTTAGGAATATTCTGGGACTTTTCTTAGAAGGCAAGTATAACATATACAGGTGATCCTTGAATTATGTTAAATTTATGCTTTTGGATTTACAGTGGTACAAAAGTGAAATGCATTCAGTAGAAACTGTACTTGGAATTTTGATTTTGATCTTTTCCAAAACTAGCAAGATATGTGGTTACAATGCTCTCTTATGAGCCTGGGCATCAGCAGGGAGCCACAGCTCCCAGTCAGCTGCACAACCATGAACATAAAGAAAACAATTCATTCACAACCATTTTGTACCCATAAACCATTCTTTTTTTTTTTTTTTCAGTAAGTTAAAAGAACTATTCAACACTTTACTTTATAATATGTTCTGTGTTAGGTTATTTTGCCCAACTGTCCCGGGCATATTTTAGGTATGGTAGGCTAAGCTATAATGCTTAGTTGTTTAGGTGTATTAAATACATATTTGACTTATGATGTTTTCAACTTACAAGGGGTTATTGGAATGCAACCCCATTGTAAGCAGAGGAAGTTCTGTAGTGCACTCAAAAGTGGGTGTATATTAGCACGGTTTCTGCTTCTTTTCCTGTGTCTGGGTAAGAACTATAAATGGATTCTTAGAATCTTTTATTATCTTTTTCCTTTGTGACTGCTTTTCGAATAATATACTTATGGTTTCAAAGTTTCTTTACTTTGAGGTGAGTACTGCTATTTGCTTTTCTTGTTTTAATTGTTTTGTTCACTTACTTGGGTTTGAGGCTAACAGAGTACATTGTGGTATAGTTTAATATTTCATCATAAACTATAATACTTTATAGAGTCTTAAATGTCATTTAAAAGGGAATTTGATTTCATGTTAAAGGTTTTACTTGCCATGTTAAGTAATTTTCTTTAAGTAATTAGTTTAACAAAGCAATTATTTCAAGGAAATCACTAGAATTATAATAATTTTAGATTTGAGTAGACTCAAGTGACCAGATTATTGAATAGGAACAGATTTATTTACTCATCTTATGAGTTTTAAAACTAAAAAGTTTTGTAGAATTATTTCTACTTGAATTTTGCCATTAAGACTATGTTAAGAACAGTAATATAATGCCATCTACTTGTTACTGTGGAAAATGACTTGGTGAAACTTTGTCTTGAAAGTAATAATAGATGATAAATGTGCAATTAGCTTAACTATTATGTAATAGGATAATACATTAAATAAAAAATAATCATTTATATTCTTTAGTATTTCTTTCTCCTTGAAATTTTTATGAATATAGCATTTCCAATGCTGACATAATTTTTTGAAAATTCATTATGTCAGTTCTTATCTTCTGACAACACAAGTGCTTTGCAGTTTATAAAATTTCATTTCATAATATTTGAGTGCTTTGCTTAAGGATACTGTTAGACTCAAATATTCAAATTCAGTACTATGCACCAATGTCTTTATAGGCTCATTCCTTCGTGCTTTATTGAGAAAAAACAAAACAAAACAAAACACAGGAAACCTAAAACAAATTAGAACTCTTTTAAAGAAAATGTTACTAATTAACTTACAGTTTAAGATAAATACAAATGGATTTGACTTAAATTACACTAATTTATTTTTATTCTCCTGTTTTGCCATCATAGGCAGCAATAAAAATGCCCTTCAAAAGTAAAAAATTCTTCATTTGCTTCTGAATACCAATATTTTCCATCATGAGGCAAACCTGTTGGAAGACTTTGGATAATGTAATTTCCACCATCTGTTTTATGTTCTTCATTTTTAGATAATAGACTTATTTTCTATGCCCCAAATCACTGTTACTTCAGATGTAGGCTTTTTGTTTTTCTTTATGTAACTACTAATGCTCTCTTAACCTTGCTTAGAGTTATATATGGAGATTAGGGACAGGGATACAGCAGCATTTGGGAGATGCATGTGACTAAAATTTGTTGATATGAAAAATGAGACTATAGTTTAGATTCTATAAAGTTATTGGTCAGTAATATTTTACATGTTTTCTTATGTGTTATCTAACTTACATGTCATAAGCTACTTGCAAAGTAGGAATTATTATCCTCTTGTCACATAAGTTTCAGAAAACTTCAAAGACATGCCAAGGGTCACTCCACTGATAATTTACCATGCTATAATTCCAACTAAATAATTTTAAATATGGTGATACAAACAGAAAAGAGAGGCATTTAGATTGTTTCTTGTCAATGCATTCAAGAATACATGATGAAAAGCTCTAACTGCTTTATAAAAGATCTAGGTCTAATAACATTATGTGAACACATACTGATCTAGAAAATTCTAGAATAAGAAGACAGAGCTCAAATTTCTATTGAGACTGATTCCTTCAAAAGCAAATCTTAAAGACAAACAGAATTTGGACACAAAAATGTCAGAGTGAGGGCCTATTGGTTCAAGGGCCCCCCAAAATGCTGACAAGCAAAGATCTTCAACATGGTTTTCAGGTAATCTCACAATTGTCAGAGAATGAAATTCTTATTCAATATCTAAAAGAAAGAACACAAGCTTAAATGGATTTTTACTATAATAGAGAAAGCTTGCTGGTCAAGCATAGTCACTCCGAGGAGAGGCAATTGATGATTTTCTATAAAATATTTTGAAAGCATGGAATCCAAGGACTGGTAGAATTTTACATACAAGTGGGTTGACATAATTTATCTAGAAGGAGACTACTGTTGAGTGGCTGGCATTCATATGAAAGTCTGTTTTTAATTGCTTGACTTTTAGAAGCAAGGAGGCCTCATTGATTGGTCGGCAAAAAGCGTGTTCACTGAGGTGAGGTATTGTTATTTATTGATTAAACTGCTTTAAATGGTCCTAGTGGCTGTTACCATAAATATAGACCTTTCATTTATTAATTAGGCATGTTCAAACTGGTTCTGTATTGTTCCAATGGCTACACAAAAACTCATCTTTTCCTAGAAATGTGGGAATAACTTTCTGTCATATGTATTTATTGTTACTATTATCATTATTATTAATTTAGGTGTTCCATGAAATATACCCCTATGTATGACTATCACTGATATGACAGATTTCATTTAAATTGAGACTTGCATTGATCTACTTCATCTTAGCTTCTGAGTGGACAGTAGCATATTTAACACAGGTGAAGAGTCTTTATAACATAGCTTATTACTCTCAAGAATATCATAAAACTCTAACTGAATTAATTAAATTTTGTATTTTTCAAAGTTTCTGAAGAGAAAACCTCTTTTTTTTTTTTTTAAAGATTTTATTTATTTATTTGACAGAGAGAAATCACAAGTAGATGGAGAGGCAGGCAGAGAGAGAGAGAGAGAAGCAGGCTCTCTGCTGAGCAGAGAGCCCGATGTGGGACTCGATCCCAGGACTCTGAGATCATGACCTGAGCCGAAGGCAGCGGCTTAACCCACTGAGCCACCCAGGCGCCCTAAACCTCTTTTTTTTTGTAAAGCTCATTAACTGAGAAATATTGATAATATGGGCAAAAACTATGAAAATGTATGCAACAAATGAATAAGGACGTTTCAGTTTAAATTAACAATGTAAACAAGGTTATGCAAGTAATACTTATTTTAGTTGACATCAAAGATCTTTCAAAGATTGATTTGTATGTACACCATTAATTTAGCACTTATTTTTATTTTGGCAATTAACTCTACTTCGCAGACTTCATCAATGTGGTTAGAGTTACTCTTCATGGTAATAAAATACATTAGCAAAATAGTGCTGTCTTTTAAAAATGAAAATTGATCTTCATCCAGGTAGTCTGAATTAGCAGTTTTCGTGAACATGCTTAAAGAAGTAACATGAAAAAAAATGTAGAATTGGTGTCAAAAGGTTTAGCTCTAATCTGAGCACTGGTACTAACTAGGTACTTGGCCTTTCATAAACTAATTGATCTCTTTGCGTCCTCAGCCAGCTAGTACTATAATTAATTTTGATAATAAAAAATGGGTCTTTTTTTTTTAAATTTATGTGTGAGTGTTCATGTGTATGTACATACAAAATGTTGGATAATTTTGATATACCACAAAATCAGAATGCTTGGCTGATTCAGAATGGGAAAAGGATTTATTTTTCACTCAAAGAATATTCTTTTTGTTTTATTCTGAGGGAATGAAAGCATTAATTACAAAGGTCGCAGATCAATAGGCAGAAGATCTGTGAGATTAGAGGACATTTTTTAATATATGGAATATGCTATCACACTAGCAGGCTCCAGGGGTGCTCAATTAGTGGGAACTTTGATCTACAGAGAAACATCCAAATTCTTTAGAAAGTTATTTTATATACTGGCTTGAACTTGTATTTTGTGTATCATCTCTCAGTCCTTTTTCTCTCACACTGTGTTCTGAATAAACAAATAACTCACGATTGTTCATTTGTTAACTGTTCATCTCCATGCTTTAGTCATACAGTTTTTTTCCCCCCAGTAATACAACCTTTATCCTCTTCTGTATTTGTCAAATTGAAGCCATACTTTTCTTGAGGTTCTCCTTTTCCCCCAAATCAAACTAACAGCACTTATTTCCTCCTACTTAGTACGGATGATTTAGAACTATGTCATATAATTTGATAAAGAGATGTTAATAAATACATAGCATTATTTGTATATGATTTATATCTCTATGTATCTAAATTTAGTAATTATATATATGTAGTCATGGTCATCAAATAATAAAGGTTGAAATATTTTCACATAATAATCAAATTTGGGGCAAGTAACTTAATCTAGGAATATATGTTAGTTATCCACTTCTGTGTCTCTATAAGAAAGGTTCTTTTTTAAAAAAGTATTTTATTTATTTATTTGACAGAGATCACATGTAGGCAGAGAGGCAGGCAGAGAGAGAGGGAAGCAGGCTCCCCGCTGAGCAGAGAGCCCAATGAGGGGCTTGATCCCAGGACCCTGAGACCCTGACCTGAGCCAAAGGCAGAGGCTTTAACACACTGGGCCACCCAGGCACCCCATATAAGAAACATTCTTAATAATAATTTAAAAATGGCTTAGGAGAATCCACTGGGAGTAAGTGGCTATAAACATAATTACATACAGGATTAGCTAATGGAAGTGGCAAATAACAAGTGATACTGGAGAAGGAGATATGCAGTTCTAATTATTAATGAGAATGATATTTTGTAGAACAAAGTAAAAGAGACAATCCTTAATTTAAATTTTTAAATAACATAGATTTACTGATCAAATACAGAGGTTAGTTCCTACAGCTCACATAATGAAAAAAGTTTAATGAATTTTTCTGTGAGTATATACCATATGCTATAGGTGCATTTTTTCTCTGATAAAAATAACCTTTAATCAATCCATCTTAGGCTTGCAGAAGTTCTAGAAGATGATTAAATAGTAATGATGCAATGCTTTATTATACTGTAAGACCAAAAAACAGCTGAAGGCTGAAATTTTATGGTTTATGGCTTCTTTCAAGATTTTCTAGTGATCTTTTTGTTTTGACCTTAAACTTTGAGTTTTTGATAGTGAATCCTATGATGGTAGAAGTTTAGCAATTATTTAAAAACAAATAGGATCTTCCTCCTGGAATACATGAAAGCTTGGTAAATTTGAATTCCTTTTATGTACTTTGTGTTTCACAGATATAAGTTCCATGTCAAGGACGAAGTGATTGTACCATGATTTCTCTATACATTCAGGTTTAAACTCTCTCACATATAGGTTCTGTTTATTCCCTTCTCTTCCCTAGAATAGATTTAGTATGTAAGGCACCATGGATTAGGAAGAGGTACCTGACCCACAGTTATCCTGACTGGCATCCCCTGAGGTCTGCAGCCCTTTGGTTTACAGTTTTCCAGGTCAACCTCTGATCGTCTGATGTCCTAGTCCTGTTATGGCAGCTGAAGCAGTTCCAATTCTTTCTTGTCTAAAGCTTTGGCAAACTTGTATCCATTTGGCTTCTGGTTTTGGGGGTCTCCTTATCACAGCCATAAAACTGTTTTGAGCACATGACATCTCCTTACCAAAATTTAAGCCCCTTCAAAGACTCAAGCCCTGGTTTCTGTACATAACTCTAAGTATATCATTTAGATAAGATTGGTTTTTGACCCATTCACCAGACGTCTCACATTACTCCTAGAAGACCAAGGAACCATGTTGAACCCTGAGTGCAGCTTTGATTATTGCTAGTCTTCCAAAGCCAAGGGTATGCATATACTTTTATCACAAAGCAACTCAAACTAAGCCTTCTTTCAGATACCATCATCAGAACATTTTCTATAACATAGGGAGAGAATCTTCTCTCAATCTCTGAAACACAAGCTATTTCCATTTATTTGTCTACTGCTCCCTTTCCCACTGCCTCTACTCAGGCAGGGCAAGAATTCACTTTTTCTGTCAAATACTCCATAGTGGACCAAAGTAGAGAAAAATCTCAAGAAAAACACTTAATTCTGACTTATACTCTGCTACCCCTGTTAATTATGTCAAGTTCTTGCCTTAGGAATTCTCAAAGGACATTTTCTGTAATACCTTTGTCTATTCCATTTTTTTTTTTAATTTTTTATTTTTTATAAACATATATTTTTATCCCCAGGGGTACAGGTCTGTGAATCACCAGGTTTACACACTTCACAGCACTCACCAAATCACATACCCTCCCCAATGTCCATAATCCCACCCCCTTCTCCCAAACCCCCTCCCCCCGGCAACCCTCAGTTTGTTGTGAGATTAAGAGTCACTTATGGTTTGTCTCCCTCCCAATCCCATCTTGTTTCATTTATTCTTCTACCCACTTTTCTTCAATTTTGAAATCTGTTCAGAAACTGAAAAAGTTAATTTCTTTTTCTTTTTACCTGTAATATCAATCCTCCCTCAACTAGCTGCCTCTCTACATGAGACTAAACTTCAAATGGCATGAGTTATAGCTGCGGTCACTCTAGCTCAAAGCTCAGAACCTGGAAAATGTCCAGATTAATTGTTTCTTGCAATGGACTGCATGTTTTCTGTCCCCACCCCATTCATATGTCGAAACCCTAATCCCAGTAGGATGATATTTGGAGATGGGACTTAAAGGGGGTAATCGGGTCATGTGGGTCTAGCCCTCATGAATGAAATTAGTGCCTTTAAAAGATGTCAGAGAGCTAGCTAGCTTTCTTTCCACCCTTTGAAGATACATGAAGCCAGCAGTCTACAACCTGGAATTCACCAGAATTCAATCATGCTGGTACAATAGTCTCAGATTTTTAGTCACCAAAACTGTGAGAAATAAATTTCTGTTGTTGGTAAACCACCCAGTTTATGATATTTTGTTGTAGCAATTGAAAATGGCTAAGATACTCCCTTACCCTTCATAATGCTAAGTCTGTTTGTAGGTAATTTTTCTAATTATTAGTTTGTTTTACCACAAATTGAGATAGAATATTAGAAAAAAAATAATAATGACAATATAATAACAATAATGGCAGTAATGACCACATGTTAAAAAGTTAATTCATTGAGTAGCCATATGTGTTATCAGTGAACTTTTCTCTGCTGACCATTTTATAACTATGGTAATAGCTAAGAACATGGATTCTTATACATTGCTTTGAAAGTAGATAAGCACAGCTTTTGTGAATAAATATTTAGCATTCCTAGTTGTGTGATATTGAACAAGTAATTATACTATCTTAATTTCAGTTTCCATGTCTATAAAACTGTAGTATAAAAACGACAGTTCAGGGTTATTTGGGCAATTCACTTGGAGAAGAAATGTAAAGTTCTAGCCCAGGCACATGATGTTGTAAAACAGATGGGTTATAATTACTGATACTTATATACATATGCATTTACATAATTATGCATATTTTACACATGTGTTTGCATATGTGTATATATATATTTAAAACAGTGGTGTGTATGTGAGTGAAAGAGAGAAAGAGAGACAGAATGTTCTTTAATACTCAGAAAAGAGTCTTTGAGACTTGATAAAAACTATGGAATTTCCCTCAAAATAAATGAGCAAATATACCTATTCTCCAAAATTAACTATGTTTAAGAGATTCACAGACTCATAGTAGCATTTCTCTAACCCTCTATTTAACAAATCTACCCTTGTAGAAGTTTCAAAACTGTTTCTGAGGTCCAGGAGATGACAATGTTTGACAAAGCTATATAGCTTTTGCTTTCTTTCTTTCTATTTTCAAATCAGATTCATAACTAACAATTCATCCATCTATTTATTCTCGAATCCTTGATGATTGTCAAGATCTTTTAAAGGGTTACAATTTTTAGATTATAATTTTTTTTAAAGATTTTATTTATTTATTCAACAGAGAGAGATCACAAGTAGGCAGAGAGGAAGGCAGAGAGAGAGGAGGAAGCAGGCTCCCTGCTGAGCAGAGAGCCCGATGCGGGACTCGATCCCAGGACCCTGAGATCATGACCTGAGCCGAAGGCAGCGGCTTAACCCACTGAGCCACCCAGGCGCCCAGATTATAATATTTTTGACAGATTTGCCCCTAAAACTATTGCTGGGATCCAGAGGCAAAGTTTAAGAACTCCATCCTGATGCAGAATGGTTTTTGTTGGGGGCTCCTATACTGGTTCTACCAGAGTCTAAGACAAGCAAATAATAGCCAGTATATTGGCATTTGCTATAAACAGTTTCATATTTTGGTTATCAGTTAGACTCTTCTCTCCTAGTTTGGGCTTCTATATCTGGAATCATAGAGCTTGAGACACCTGAAGGTGTGGACCACTCTCACATTCACTACCTCTATAATTTTGTGTGTGAGCAGGAAACCAACTTGAGAAGTAAAGAGTTGAATGGGGCAGTGGTCCATTGACAAAAAACTCATATCGTGGACTCAGGACTATTGAGAAATATTGCTTTCAAAAGCAGTATTTTTTTCCAATAATCCTGACTATTCTTTTCCATTTTGGTTGAATTTTTAGTAAGTTTATCCAACTGTACTCTTTAAAAAAATTTTTTTAAATATCCACTTGAGGATTAACTCTGACTAACATAAATAGAATTCTGAGGATATATCCCTACTGACAAATTAAATTCTAGAATAAGATTCAGATGTTAAAGTAATGGTTTTGAATTTTTAATAGTTTCTTCAAAGAGGATTTCTACAATACTCAAGCTTGGCATACCACCAAGAATAAAGACATTTGTTTCCTATAGCTATTGTTTGGAAAGTAGAGAGGGCATGAGTAACATATTAAGGATTCATTGAAGCACAACTTCAAACAGCATAGCTAGTTGGGACCTGCTGGGAAACAAGAACTCAGACAAATCAGCCTAGTGGGTGGCACTGAGGAGCCAAATAGTTGTTTCTCAGTGTTACCTTCAGGAATAATACAAGGATAAGAGGTCTCAAACAACAACAGACTGTGGCAATGATCCATGGTACATTGTTAATAAACACACAAAGGTGTTTGTGGTTGCTTCTACACTGATACTTTCTTTTTTTTTTTTTTTTTTAGATTTTATTTATTTATTTGATAGAGATTACAAGTTGACAGAGAGGCAGGCAGAGAGAGGAAGGGAAGCAGAACGTCTTAATAATCTTAAGTCCCTGCTGAGCAGAGAGCCTGATGTGGGGCTCGATCCCAGGACCCTGGGATCATGACCTGAGCCGAAGGCAGAGGCTTTAAACCACTGAGCTACTCGGGCGCCCAGGCACCCCTAGTAAAATGTCCTTTCAACACACATGAGTTGATTCTTACTCATTTACATAACAAGCCTTATTGTAGTGGGTCCCCATATTTGTGGATTACCTTCTTCCATATCCTACATAGTGACCTGAACACAGAATAGACAAGAGCACATTTTCATCGACTACTCAATTATTTTTTAGAACAAATCATGAAATATCATTCAAAGCCATCTTGACTCTTAGTGATCTTGGAAACCATGGAGCTGACAATAGGGAAAACTCAAAATCTGCTAAGGAAAATTATCTACTTTTGGCCATCTGTGGTTGTTAGAAAATTTAAAATCTTTAAAAATTCAAATAAAATTGTGACAAATCTCTTAATATCTATAATCTCCAGGTTAGATATAACTAGTCTTTTTGATGCAGATTGCTTTCTCTTAAAGAGCCTCCCCTATGTCTATATCTATATCTATATCTAATCTATATCTAGGGTGACCCTATCATTCATCCAAAGAAGAGCACTTTTAAGAACTGAAAAGGCCACTGTAACAATTATTTTATTAAATGTGTACAAATCAGGGCTGACCCAGAGTAACAAATATCTATGTCTCCCTCAAAGAGATATTTCTAGAATTCAACATGACATTCTACTGTGATTTGTATAAAATACAAACTTGAGTATTATCCTTATTTTAGTATCAAATAATATCAATTTAGATTTTTTCCCATGAAAATGATATTCACTTTATTTATAACTATTCTAGTTTTTTATTAACTAGAATTGCTACAATTTTTTAATGGATTACAGCTTGCCTCTTTTATACTTCAGGTTTGGCTTCTTATACCCATGTGACTTTCCAAAACATGTATTTGCTAAATAAACAATTTTAAAAGAACAAGATCAAAAAATTTATCTTGGATCACACTACTGTAAACATGTATTCTCAGAGGCCAAAAATTAAGCAGAAAAGCTAATTATATGAGCAACTACAGAACTATATATACATTGTACATATTTACTTGTACATGTACATGACTGAGAAAACACAAAGGACATCAGATTCTCATTATATTTTTGGTTTTATTCTTTTTTTAGTCATGATTCAAAGGTAATTCTCTTAGCAACAATCTGAGTTAACACCATGATTAGATTATCAAATTAGACTCACACAAGCCAAATGTCTTATTTAGTATTAAGCTTAGCTAATAATCTTAAGTGCACATGTAACTAAGCAGCATAGGAGAACGAAGGAGAATCTGGGTACATTTAACCTGCAGCCTTCTAAGTCCTTTTCCTTAGTATAGTCTCTGGTCAAGATTTCACAAACAATGGCTCTAAAAGATTTATACATTTATTATCTGCATATAAGGATACTGCCTGATCACAAAACTTATTTTTACATCCTATTAGATACAAGTTATATGACATTTCTTATGGTCCCATGTCCCATAAATTAATAGTTTCCAAACGTCTTCACCAACAAACCAGGTTTCTACTGCTAAAGCATTCCATGTATGAAGATACCCCACCAAAGCATACCTTCAGTATCTTTGGCACGAGGTCCTTCATTATGTTTGCAAGGAACTTTAACTGGACCATCTCTCTCTCTTTGTCAGGGCATCTAAAGGAAGAGAATGGATTACAGGACAGCTCTTAATTTTTTCCTGCTTCATAGTGGGTGAAGTCAGACAAAAATGATTTTTTTTAATTTTTTTTATTTTTTATAAACATGTATTTTTATCCCCAGGGGTACAGGTCTGTGAATCACCAGGTTTACACACTTCACAGCACTCACCAAAGCACATACCCTCCCCAATGTCCATAACCCCCCCCTTCTCCCAACCCCCTCCCCCCAGCAACCCTCAGTTTGTTTTGTGAGATTAAGAGTCACTTATGGTTTGTCTCCCTCCCAATCCCATCTTCTTTCATTTATTCTTCTCCTACCCACTTAAGCCCCCATGTTGCATCACCACTTCCTCATATCAGGGATATCATATGATAGTTGTCTTTCTCTGCTTGACTTATTTCACTAAGCATGATACGCTCTAGTTCCATCCATATTGTCGCGAATGGCAAGATTTCATTTCTTTTGATGGCTGCATAGTATTCCATTGTGTATATATACCACATCTTCTTGATCCATTCATCTGTTGATGGACATCTAGGTTCTTTCCATAGTTTGGCTATTGTGGACATTGCTGCTATAAACATTCGGGTGCACGTGCCCCTTCGGATCACTACGTTTGTATCTTTAGGATAAATACCCAGTAGTGCAATTGCTGGATCATAGGGCACAAATAATTCTAAAATTTATATGGAACCAGAAAAGACCTCAAATAGCCAAAGGGATATTGAAAAAGAAAGCCAAAGTTGGTGGCATCACAATTCCAGACTTCAAGCTCTATCACAAAGCTGTCATCATCAAGACAGCATGGTATTGGCACAAAAACAGACACATAGATCAATGGAACAGAATAGAGAGCCCAGAAATAGACCCTCAACTCTATGGTCAACTAATCTTCGACAAAGCAGGAAAGAATGTCCAATGGAAAAAAGACAGCTTCTTCAATAAATGGTGTTGGGAAAATTGGACAGCCACATGCAGAAAAATGAAATTGGACCATTTTCTTACACCACACACAAAAATAGACTCAAAATGGATGAAGGACCTCAATGTGAGAAAGGAATCCATCAAAATTCTTGAGGAAAACACAGGCAGTAACCTCTTCGACCTCAGCCGCAGCAACTTCTTCCTAGGAACAACGCCAAAGGCAAGGGAAGCAAGGGCAAAAATGAACTATTGGGATTTCATCAAGATCAAAAGCTTTTGCACAGCAAAGGAAACAGTTAACAAAATCAAAAATGATTTTTGTTCTAGTCTTTGATTAGGACATTTTAAGAGCAGTTGTGAGTTTTTAATTCAATTTCTGTTTAGTGTTCAACTGTGCAATTCAGCCATAGAAGTAATGGATGAGTGATTTCATTTGCATTCAGGACCAGGGATATAAGTAAAAACAATCATTATTTCCTCATGTTTCTTAATTAGGTGGATACACTAAAAACCAGTAAAACTAGTTCTGTTACTAAGTTGATTAATACCTTAATTATTCTTAATTACCTTTACCTTCATGACTAAATGATAAATCCTTGGATTGTTTCCTCAACAAAATTCATATTTGAAGAGAGGTTGTTTCTTCTCCTCAAATGTATATTTATTTTATATTGCTGTCTTAAGTATGCCAGTCAATGAATTAGCCAGGTGATTCAGAAGTGTATTTAATGACAAAACAGATTTGTGATCAAAATAAAGGTGTACCCCTGGGGATAAAAATATATGTTTATAAAAAATAAAAAATTAAAAAAAAAATAAAGGTAACTTCCAAGAAGATTTTAAAAATCTTTAAGAAAAAAATAATTCAAGTTAAATTTAAAGAGATTTATTTTAATAGGAATTCATTTTGTAACTTCCTAGATTCATGTCTTTATAATAGGTAAAATGACCTCAAACATTTACACTTTTACATTTGGTAGTATATAGCATGGAGCCATTTCCAGTCATTTAAAGATGAGAACCAAAGAATAGTCTACCAATCATATTATTCAGGTTGCTCTAAACTGTATTCTATTTTATGATACAGCTTTCTACACAACAAAGATTCTGAACTTCAGAAATATTGTATTTTTTAAAAATATTATATTAAAGGAATTGTCATTGAAGATTTTTTTCACCGTAAGCCTTAAATATAGTGTCTATTGTTTTTTCTTTTTTTTTTTTTGAATTTTTAATATAATTTTTATTTTTTATAAACATATATTTTTATCCCCAGAGGTACAGGTCTGTGAATCACCAGGTTTACACACTTCACAGCACTCACCAAAACACATACCCTCCCCAATGTCCATAATACCACCCCCTTTTCCCAAACCCCCTCCCCCCAGCAACCCTCAGTTTGTTTTGTGAGATTAAGAGTCACTTATGGTTTGTCTCCCTCCCAATCCCATCTTCTTTCATTTATTCTTCTCGTACCCACTTAAGCCCCCATGGTGCATCACCACTTCCTCAAATCAGGGAGATCATATGATAGTTGTCTTTCTCCGCTTGACTTATTTCCCTAAGCATGATACGCTCTAGTTCCATCCATATTTGTCGCGAATGGCAAGATTTCATTTCTTTTGATGGCTGCATAGTATTCCATTGTGTATATATACCACATCTTCTGGATCCATTCATCTGTTGATGGACATCTAGGTTCTTTCCATAGTTTGGCTATTGTGGACATTGCTGCTATAAACATTCGAGTACACGTGCCCCTTTGGATGACTACGTTTGTATCTTTAGGGTAAATGCCCAATAGTGCAATTGCTGGGTCATAGGGCATTTCTATTTTCAACAT
>NC_081558.1:128420471-128485252 GCF_022355385.1 Mustela nigripes | reverse complement strand
AGAAACCAAAAAAACAATAGAACAAATCAACGAAAGTAGGAGCTGGTTCTTTGAAAGAATTAATAAAATTGATAAACCCCTGGCCAGACTTATCAAAAAGAAAAGAGAAAGGACCCAAATAAATAAAATCATGAATGAAAGAGGAGAGATCACAACTAACACCAAAGAAATATAAACTATTATAAGAACATACTATGAGCAACTCTACGGCAATAAATTTGACAATCTGGAAGAAATGGATGCATTCCTAGAAACATATAAACTACCACAACTGAACCAGGAAGAAATAGAAAGCCTGATCTATTGTCTTTTCAATGTAAAATAATAAACCTAAAATTTGGTTGAAATATTAATACACAATTTTGGCCTCTTTGAAGTTAGAATAACTATGGAGTCCTTTCCCATTATGACTATGGATTTAAGAATTTGAAAAATGTTTTTTATAATCACATAGAGATTATAAAAATGCTGCTGAAAGCCTACACTCTGCCAATTGTCCTTCTTTCCTCCCATCCTACTCTCCTTCTAAACATTATGTTTTTTTTAAGATTATATTTATTTGACAGAGAGAGAAGGAGTGAGACAGCACAAACAGGAGGAAGGGCAAAAGGAACGGGATAAGCAGGCTCCCAGCTAAGCAAAGAAGACTGACACAGGGCTAGATCCCAGGACCCCAGAATCATTATGTGAACCAAAGGCAGATTCTTAACTAACTGAGCCACCCAGGCACTGTAAAGAAATTACAGCTTCTTTAGGTCAATTCATACATATATAATTCCCTCCTAAGATTTTAGATATGGGTAAGGTAATTGAAGCCTGTCTGATTCTGCATATACTTCATGCTACCATCTGAAGGAAGAAGGGCTATTACAAGATATTTAAAGCCCATGGGACATTGTCATTTGAACATGAGTAGTATAAAGTACTTTATGATTTAGAATACTTGTTTTCAAACCATTTATTTTCTACCTTTTATCTTACATCTCTATCACATTGATAGCCTTCATAAGTTAGTAATATGAAACTACATGAATCTACCAAAAGCAAGATAATATTATGAAATAAATAAATAAGTAAATAAATAACTCCACTGCACATTTGACAGCAAAACTAAAAATGAAAATGTGATTTTTCTAAAGCCTCTGAAGAGAAAACAACAACAACAACAAACTGGAATGTAAATCCACATATGAAAATATATCTATTTGGGAGAATGTATCAGGTTGTTAGTTCTTCTTTTTCATATGGTTTTCACATAGTTTCATATAGCTTAAATTTTAAGTTTGGTTATCTAGATGAGAAAAAGCCTTGTAAGAGAAAAAAGAATTTTATTAAGATGTAACAGGAAAATGACCACTAAACCTGACTCCTAAAAAATAAAAAATACTTCCCAGCACAAAACTGAAAGTAACAACAATCATAGCACAAGTGATAAAAGGAAAAATAAACACAGAACAATAACTGAAACAATGATATTAACACTAACTTACTAAGAAATTATTCATGCATTTTCTATATATTGTATTCATAAGGCAAAATGTATATGTGTGTATACATATATATATGTGTGTGTGTGTGTATATATAATATAAAACATATGTTTAAAACATCATAAATGAATCCCATTCAAATGCATCACTAGAACAGAGTGATTAATACTATAAAGTCTCTGCCAGTCTCAGTTAAAAATCTGGCACTCAAACTTTTTTGGTCTCTAAATTTAAATATATTGCTTACCTTATATGTTTCTTTTTCTCATACATACAGTGTGGATTAAGAGTAACATCATATAGGAGTACTTGAGTGGAGCAGATAGTCAAGCATCCAACTCTTGATTTTGGCTCAGGTTGTGATCTCAGGATTGTGAGACAGAACCCTGTGTTGAGTTGCATGCTCAGTGAGAGTCTGCCTGAGATTCTTTCTCTTTTTCCTTCTCCCCCTCTCCCCAACTATCTCTCTAAAAAAAAATAGGTAAGTCTTAAAAAATAAAAATAAAAAATAACATCATATAGATTTGATGTGGAGTTAAGGAATCAGTACATCTAAAACTCTTAGGCTGATATGCAAAACAAAGGGATTATAAGTAAATATTTTTTAAGTGATCATCATTATCAGTAAACTCATTTAAGTATCACCATAACTCTAAACAGTAAGTACAAGTGTAAAAATTTTACAAATAATGAAACTGAACCTCTAAGAGATCAGTTGTATTTGTCAAACCACACAGAGTTCAAGTGAAGATTATTATTTAAACCCTGTTTGGTCCAATCCAAAACCCATATGCTTTATTAATACAAAATATTGTTTAACAATTAATATAACCATTGAATTCATAGGAAGAAAATGCATGCATACAAATATAAACAGATAAAAATAATTAACGATTATATATGATATAAAGTATGCATCAAGAAACATTTTTTTAAAACATACAGACATCCAATCATTTCAGCACCACTGATTCAAAAGAATTTCCTTTCCCACTGACTTTCCTTTTCAACTTTGTCAAAAATAAACCAATCATGGTTAACTAATCTTTGATAAAGCAGGAAAGAATGTTCAATGGAAAAAAGACGGTCTCTAACAAATAGTGTTGGGAAATTGGATAGCCACATGCAGAAGAATGAAACTGAGCAATTTCCTTACACTACACACAAAAATAGACTCAAAATGGCTGAAAGACCTAAATGTGAGAAAGGAATCCATCAAAACCCTTGAAGAGAACACAGGCAGCAACCTTTTTGACCTCAGCAGCAGCAAATTCTTCCTAGAAATATTGCTAAAGGCAAGGGAAACAAAGGCAAAAATGAACTATTGGGATTTCATCAAGATTAAAAAGATTTTGCACAGCAAATAACATAGAATGGGAGAAGATATTTGCAAATGTCTTATCAGATAACAGGCTAGTATCCAAAATCTATAGAGCTTCTCAAACTCAACACAAATAAAAAACAATCCAATCATAAAATGGGCAGAAGACGTGAACAGATATTTCTGCAAAAAAGACATCCAAATGACCAACAGACATATGAAAAAATGCTCAGTATCACACAGCATCAGGAAAATACAAATCAAAACCACAATGAGATACCACCTCACACCAGTCAGAATGGCTAAAATTAACAAGTCAGGAAGTGACAGATGTTGCAAGGATGCAGGGAAAGGGGAACCCTCCCACACTGCTGGAGGAAATGCTAGCTGGTGCCGCTGCTCTTGGAAACAGTATGGAGGTTCCTCAAAGAGTTGAAAATAGAGCTACCCTTTGACCTAGGAATTGTGCTACTTGAGTATTTACCGCAAAGATACAAATGTAGTGATCCAAAGGGTCATGTGCACCCCAATGTTTATAGCAGCAATGTCCACAATAGCTGAACTATGGAAAGAACCTAGATGTCCATTGACAGATGCATGGATAAAGAAGTGTGGTAGATATATACAATGGAATATTATGCAATCATCAAAAATTTGAAATCTTGCCATTTATAATAACGTGGATGGAACTAGCCCTATTATGCTAAGTGAAATAAGTCAAAAGAGAAAAACAGTTGTCATATGATCTAACTGATAGGAATTTGAGAAACAAGACAGAGGATCATAGAGGAAGGGAGAGAAAATAAAACAAGATGAAACCAAAGAGGGAGTCAAACCACAAGAGACTCTTAATATCAGGAAATAAACTGAGGGTTGCTGGAGTGGAGGGGAGGGGGAGGACTAGGTTGGTTATATAATGGAAATTGGGGAGGGTATGTGTTGTAATAAGCACTATGAATTGTGTAATACTGATGTATCACAGACCTGTACCACTGAAACAAATAATGCATTATATGTTAATAAAAAATAAATAAATCGGTCATAGTATCAGGACTCCCCTACTCTGTTTCATTTATGTATCTATAATATAACCAATCCTACACTGCCTTGAACATATTACCTTAATAAGTGTTTAAATAAGGTAGGGGATTCAACAACTGGAATAATTTGGCCATTCTAATTAATGTTTTTCCATGTAAATTTCAGATCAAGCTTGTTGACCTCTAAAAAATGCCCTGCTGGGATTTTTTTTTAACCAGACATGTTTAATATATATTTCTTTTAAGCAGATTTTATGACTTATGAAATACATCCTTGTTTTATACTATTTTTATTTTTTTTTATTTTTTATAAACATATAATATATTTTTATCCCCAGGGGTATAGGTCTGTGAATCGCCACTTTTATACATTTCACAGCACTCACCATAGCACATACCTTCCCCAATGTCCATAACCCCATCTCCCTTCTCCCAACCCCCCTCCCCCCAGCAACCCTCAGTTTGTTTTGTGAGATTAAGAGTCACTTATGATTTGTCTCCCTCCCGATCCCATCTTGTTTCATTTATTCTTTTCCTACCCTGTTGGGATTTTGATATCATTGTATCTATATGTCAGTTTTAGGAAAACTGATATCTTGACAATTTTGTGTCTTTTAATTTATGGACACCATGTACTTCTCCATTTATGTTTTCTTTGATTCATTTCAACAATGTTTTATAGTATTCTGCATACAAACATTTCATATATTTGCATATACTTGCAGGTAGTTTCAGGGTATTTGGCATTATAATGACATTATAATGACATATGCATTGTTTTAATTCAAATTTTATATTCACCAACAGCATTTTTCACAAAGCTCAAACGAATAATCCTAAAATTTGGATGGAACCACAAAAGACTCTGAATAGCCGTATCAAACTTGAAAAAGAAGAGAAAGCTGGAAGCATTATAATTTTAGGCTTCAACTTAAATTATAAAGCTGTAGTGATGAAAACTGTATGGTAGTAGCACAAAAAATACATAGATCCACAGAACAGAATAGACAATCCAGAAATGTATCCACAACTCCATGGTCATATAATCTTTGACAAAGCAGGAAAGAATATCCAATGGGGAAAAAGATGATCTCTTTAATGAATGTTGTTGGAAAAACTAGACAGCAACATGCAAAGGAATGAAACCAGAACACTTACTTACATCATACCCAAAAATAAATTCAAAATAGGTTAAACACCTAAATGTGAGACTGGAAACCATCAAAACACCAAAGGAGAACACAGGCACCAAGCTTTTTGACAATGGCTATAGCAACTTCTTAGTAGACACATCACTCACTACGAGGGAAATAGGAATCCAAACAACAATGAGGTATCACTTCACACTTGTGAGAATGGCTAAAATCAACAATACAAGAAACAGCATGTACTGGTGAGAATATAGAGAAAGGGAAATCCTCTTGCACTATTGGTGGGAATGCAAACTGGTACAGTCACTCTGGAAAACAGTATGGAAATTCCCCAGAATGTTAAAAATTGAACTACCCTTTACTTCTTTGGTTAGGTTTATTCCCAGGTATCTTATGGTTCTTGGTGCTATAGTAAATGGAATTGATTCTCAAATTTCCTTTTCTGTATTTTCATTGTTAGTGTATAAGAAAGCAACTAATTTCTGTACTTTGACTTTGTATCCTGCCACATTACTGAATTGCGGTATGAGTTCTAGTAGTTCAGGGGTGGAGTCTTTTGGGTTTCCCATATAAAGTATCATGTCATCTGCCAAGAGAGAGTTTGACTTCTTCATTGCCAATTTGAATACATTTTATTTCTCTTTGTTGTCTGATTGCTGTTTCTAGGACTTCTAATACTATGTTGAAGAAGAGTGGTGAGAGTAGGCATCCTTGTTGTGTTCCTGGTCTCAATGAGAAGGCTGTGAGCTTTTTCCCATTGAGGATGATTTTACTGTGGGTTTTTCAAAGATAGATTTTATGAAGTTGAGGAATGTTCATTCTATCCCTATACTTTGAAGCATTTCAATCAGGAATGGATGCTGGATTTTGTCAAATGCTTTTTCTGCATTTGACCACATGGACCATGTAGTTCTTCTCTCTTCTCTTATTGATTTGTTGTATCACATTGATTGATTTGTGAATGTTGAACCAACCTTGGAAACCAGGGATGAATCCTGCCTGGTCAAGGTGGATAATCTTTTTAATGTGCTGTTGGATCCTGTTTGCTAGGATCTTGTTCAGAATCTTAGCATCCATATTCATCAGGGATATTGGTCTGAAATTCTCCCTTTTGGTGGGGTCTTTGCCTGGTTTGGGGATCAGGGTAATGCTGGCTTCATAAAAAGAGTCTGGAAGTTTTCCTTCTGCTTCAGTTTTTTGTTTATTTATTTATTTATTTATTTATTTATTTATTTTAAAATATTTTATTTATTTGACAGACAGATATCACAAGCAGACAGAGAAGCAGGCAGAGAGAAAGGAGGAAGCAGGCTCCCTGCTGAGCAAAGAGTCCCATGCAGGGCTCAATCCCAGGACCCTGGGATCATGACCTGAGCTGAAGGCAGAGGCTTTAACCCAGGTGCCCCATGCTTCAGTTTTTTGAAACAGCTTCAGGAGAATAGGTGTTATTTCTTCTTTAAAGGTTGGTAGAATTCCCCAGGGAATCCATCAGGTCCTGGGTACTTGTTTTTTGGGAGGTTTTTGATCACTGCTTCAATCCCATTACTAGATATCGGTCTATTCAGGTTGTCAATTTTTTCCTGGTTCAATTTTGGAAGTTTATAGTTTTCCAGAGAGGTAAAGGTATGTACTCAAGGAACTACAGAACACTCATGAAAGAAATCAAAGAAGACACAAAAAGATGGGAGACCATTCCATGCTCATGGATTAGAAAAATAAACATTGTAAAATGTCTATACAGCCTAGAGCAATCTATGCTTTCAATGCCATTCCAATCAAAATTCCACCATCATTTTTCAAAGAGCTGGAGTAAACCATCCTAAAATTTGTATGGAATCAGAATAGACCCCGAATTGCTAAAGAAATGTTGGGAAAAAAAAAAAACTGGGGCATCACGTTGCCTAATTTCAAGCTTTACTACACAGCTGTGATCACCAAGACAGCATGGTACTGGCATAAAAACAGACACATAGACCAGTGGAACAGAGTAGAGATCCCAGACATGGACCCTCAACTCTATGTTCAAATAATCTTTAACAAAGCAGGAAAAAATATCCAGTGGAAAAAAGACAGTGTCTTCAATAAATGGTGCTGGGAATATTGGACAGCTATATGTAGAAGAATGAAACTTAACCATTCTCTTCACCATAAACAAAGACAAACTCGAAATGGATAAAATACATCAAAGTGAGGCAGGAATCCATCAGAATCCTAGAGAACATAGGCAGTAACCTAAAAAATGTTCATCATCACTAGCCATCAGGGAGATTCAAATCAAAACCACCTTGAGCTACCATCTTACATCAGTTAGAATGGCCAAAATTAGCAAGACCGGAAACAACGTGTGTTGGAGAGGATAGGGAGAAAGGAGAACCCTCTTGCACTGTTGGTGGGAATGCAAGTTGGTGCAGCCACTTTGGAGAACAGTTTGGAGATTCTTTAAGAAATTAAAAATAGAGCTTCCCTATGACCCCGCAATTGCATTATCATTTTACCCCAAAGATAGAGATGTAGTGAAAAGAAGGGCCATCTGTATCCTAATGTTCATAGCAGCAATGACCACGGCCACCAAACTGTGGAAAGAACCAAGATGCCCTTCAGCGGATGAATGGATAAGGAAGATGTGGTCCATATACATTATGGAGTATTATGCCTCCATCAGAAAGGATGAATACCCAAGTTTTGTATCAACATGGATGGGACTGGAAGAGATTATGCTAAGTAAAGTAAGTCAAGCAGAAAGAGTCAATTATCATATGGTTTCACTTATTTGTGGAGCATAAGAAATAACATGGAGGACATAGGGATATGGAGAGGAGAAGGGAATTGGGAAAAATTGGAGGGGGAGACGAACCATGAGAGACTATGGACTCTGAAAAACAATCTGAGGGTTTTGAAGGGGCGGGAGATGGGGGGTTGGGTGAGCCTAGTGGTGCGTATTATGGAGGGCACATATTGCACGGAGCACTGGATGTGGTTCATAAACAATGAGTTCTGGTACACTGAAAAGAAATTTTAAAAAAATAAATTTTATTAAAAAATTGAACTATCCTAGTATCCAGTAATTGTACTACTGGGTATTTACCCCTAGAATATAAAAATATTAATTTAAAGGGATATATGCACCTTTATGTTTACAGAAATATTATCTACAATAGCCAAATTGTGAAAACAGCCCATGTCCATCGACTGATGAACCCATAAAGAAAATGTGACACACACACACACACATACACACACACACACACACACACACACATACACACACACACACACACACACACACACACACACACACACACTGGACTATTACCCAACCATAAAAGAAACAAAATCTTGCCATTTGCAATGACAGGAATGGAACTAGTGAGTCTAATGCTAAGTGAAATAAGACAGAGAAAGACAAATACCATATGATTTTCTTCAAATGTGTAATTTAAGAAACAAAATAAATGAGCAAAGAGGGAAAAAGAGAAAGGCAAACCACGATATAGACTCTTAACTATAGAGAACAACTGCTGATCACCAGAGGTGAGGTCTGCGGAAGGATGGGTTAAATAGGTGATGGGGATTAAGAAGTGCACGTGTGATTAGCACTGGGTGTATATGGAGGTGTTGAATCACTATATTGTACACCTGAAACTAATATTACATTGTATGTTAACTAACTGGAATTCAAATAAAAACTTTTTTAAAAATCCATTTTCTTATTTCTGTATATAGAAATACAGTGGGCTTTTGGTAAATGGAATTTGTCCCTAATAACATGCTAAACTGAATTATTAGTTTCAGTAGTTTTTATTTGTATAATCTTTGGTATTTTAATGTAATCAGGTGCATTTTCATTTATACCTAGTTTGCCTCTCTTTTTATTTTATTTTATTTTTTTTTTGCAATCTGTATGACAGAGTTTTTTTATTTGTTGGTTTCTTTTTTTTCTTTTCCCCTATTAGAATAGCTAGGATGCATTCCAGTTTGGGAAATCGGGAAACTTCTACTGCCTATGTTCAGGCTGTATCTTCAGCTGCATTATTCTATTAATAAGCTTCTCAAGGTATTTTTTTGTATTTGAAATAATTTGTGTGTTATAGATACCCGTGTGTGTGTGTGTGTGTGTGTGTGTGCGTGCGCACAGTGACTAAAACACAAAAATTCTAGGTAGACAAAGACAATGTTTTACTCAGAGCAAAAGCTGAAGTCAGAGCAATATATCCAAAATGTTCACTGAGAGCCCAATACCCACAAGCTGACTCAATGAGGGCATAATCAGTATGTCGCATTCCAGGAGAGGAACTCTAAAATTAGAAAACTCTTATTTAGTGACGTACCTACCTACCCACCCTTTTGGAGAGACAGACCTTATTTTTACTCTGAAACTTAAGCAGATCTTCTTCAAAGGAGAGAAAGTTTTAACTTCACAACATTGGAATGTCACTGAAGAAGATACTCTTAAGCATTACTATCAGTAAATGTCTCATACAAATATTGGCCATAAACATGGATAAGCCAGAAAAAACAGTCTGCCTTAAAACTAACTCTTCATTGGGGCTCCTGGGTGGCTCAGTGGGTTAAACCTCTGCCCTCAGCTCAGGTTATGATCTCAGGGTCCTGGGATGGATCATTGCATGGAGCCCTGCATAGAGCCCTGCATCGGGTTCTCTGCTCAAAAGAGAGCCTGCTCCTCTGCTCCGCCCCCCACCCTACCTGCCTCTCTGCCTACTTATGATCTCTGTCTGTCAAAAAATACATAAAATCTAAACAAACAAACAAACAAAACCTAAACTCTGCATTATTGAGCCAATTTACATTTTATAAACTATGAGTAAATATTCTCCTAGAGCTTACAGTAAGTATTAAATAGAAACACCTTTAAGAAACACCTTTAAGAAATGTTATTGCAAAGTTGCAATTCTGAAAATTTTAGAGAATTTTCTTAAAACACTGGATGGGACTTTGTGGATTTGTAATACCCTCAGAATTTCCTAGTTCTTCACTATTTAAATCCAGTTAAGTTGTGTAATGCAGGGACAGTTTCATTTAACCAGGTAAAGAGAGTCATGGCCATGCTGACTGAGGAATTTTTTAGGAACTATGTGTTAATAACTCATAACATTAATGATCTAAAGCATACATATACCCATATACATGTACACACATACATTTATATAAATGAGTATATGCACACATATATGTATGTGCATTAAAAACAATTGTCCTATAAATTTTATATCCTATCATCAGTGAATGAAGAAGCTTAATTATAATAAAAAGCTATATTTTGCCTATAAGTATTCTCATACACTGGTGGTAGAAGTCAAAGTTCATATAACATGTGTGGAAATTCCAAAATATATATGGAGATTTTTAAAGTCTTTAAAATCTTTGGTTTATGTATTCCACTTTTAGCAATCTGGACAAATAAAAAATTGAAATTGTATGACAATACAATTAAAGATGCTCACTTGAGCATTATAATATTGCTAAATGATGTTAAAATTAAAATTTAAATCAGGACACAAATATAAAGAACATATGAAATTCCAAATATAGTCACATTTACAAAGGACACTTCCAGAAAATAGTTCCATGTTTCTTAAATCCCTCAGTCACATCACAGATTTAAAATGAAAGCAGAAGAAAGGAGAAGATGTATATATATGTACATATTTTTGAGAGAGAATCAGAAGGCTCTTAAAAAGCTATATCCCCATCATACCCTTTACCTCACAGAATCTCAAAAGGTTAGATAAATAAATTCTACCTCCTTCTCAAGCTTAGTCAGGATATTTTTCCATAAGGTATTCAGAGAGATCAAAAGGCCCCCATATTTGAAGGAGAGATGAGTTATTGCCTGACCTTCTTCCAAATTTGCCAACCTGGCAAAATACAAGTGGTATGTCATGACAGAAGGAAACTTTCAAGAATAATCAGGGCAAGGAATATTCATGAAATTTCTCTTAGCCCAAAGTGGACTAGTGAGATGAAAGTTGACCTCGAGCTCTAAAGCACACTCCTCAAGAGAGTAACTGCTAGAAGGCAAGGAGAATGCTACAACACAAGTCTACATGAGATAGAAAGAAGAAGAATAGAAGATGAGGATGGATCTTGAGGGATGAGCTAAAGCAGAAAATAAATTGCCCCTTCACATGGCTTAGAATTAAAGATTCCAACTGGCATCTCACAGGCACCTCTAACAGCTCATGAATTTCTGCCATATCCAGGCCCAGTAAGCCTGAAGCCTCCAAGTTCAAACAGAAGAGTTTCATTTCACTACTTCTACCTACTACGCAGACCCCTCCACTTCAATCTTACCCACTAAGACCTAGCAAGTAGAAACAGAAGTGAGTTGAGAAAAGAGAAGAAGCCAATCATCATGAGGGAAAGGCAGAGTAAGTCTTACACTGAAACATTGGCTAATTTTGGACTTGATCCTTTTAAATATAAAATTGAGACAGAATTTGTGACATTAAGAGATCAGAAGGGTGCTATGACTTGCCACAGTGTAGGTAAATCACAGGACTCATCTTAAATTTTCATTAACAAACAAGAGAACATGCACATTTATTGAAAAAAGTTAACACATAATTTTCCATATATAATTAAAATGATGGAGTATTGGTTCATTATATACAATTTAATTGTTTAGGCAATTATCATTTGTTAAACATTTGAATGTTATGGCATTTATCAAAGACTGCTGCTGTTTAATTAGGACCTTCTTTATAAAATTTACACTTCAGTACTGTGTGTGTACATGTATGTGTATGTCTAGGAATAAGAAGACCATGACAATAAATCATGACTGGCACTAATTATCTAAGGGTAAGCCATTTTGGTACAGTTTTATCATTTCCAAAGAAGATTGAACTACATAACTTCTCTAACTGTATTATCATGTAATTTCTACTTATGAATAAATTTCCCAAATACATGACTTTAAACCAACTATTCCCTTTAATCTATTCAAAGTTCTTAAAAATTTAAAACTTAAAAACTTAAATTTAAGGTTCATCACATGTCAAGAAACCCATGATTATTTTTTTCTCTGATTCTTTAAATTCTGTCATCCCATATGAGAAAAAGAGAGGATGCTAAAGTTAATATGCATGGAATCTCTGTCAGCTGTAATTTTTTAAGAATAAATATATATTGATACCTTCAAGGAGATAAGAATTTTAATAAAAAGCATCACTTCAAATGTATGACATTAAAAAATGTTTTAAAGGAGCAAAATACCCTAAAAGATTAGATTATTTCAGCTCACACTAACAGCCAGGTCAGATTAAAATGCTGTTTAATTCACTTTATAAGACGTTATCTTATAAGTAGAAAAATAACTCAAGGTGATCATTTGTTTTCCAGGGATAACACCAAACTGCCTTCATTCAAAGGAAGTTATACATGCCATGAGGAAACAATGAGATTTAATGTTCCACACTTTTTTCCTAGGTTGTAACATATTAATCACTACAATAATAACAACCCAAGCCCCAAAACAGTATTTCTCAATCCCATTTTCATAGCTAAGACTCAATATGTTGGCCAAACTAACATTATTTTATGAAAGCTCTATCAAAATATTTACATAGTAATATAATAAAAATTAAATATTTTGATAATTTGAATATTTGAATAATTAGATTTTAATTAATAAAATCTTAGTTAATAAAATCATTAACTAATAACTGTGTTTTTCACCTTAAAAATTTTTCTTCTAGTATTAAGACAGATGATTTCTTTCCAAATGAAAGTTGTGCATATTTTTTTCCAGGAAAAAGGAGTTGTTGTGTGTATTTTTGTTTAATTAAAAGTCTTAATGTGTCTATGAAGTAATTTGGCTTGATGCGTAGAATGAGGTAGGGCAAAATGATTCCCATAAATCATGGACTACTGACTATTTTTTTCTAGCCCTTCATGTATATAATTTAAACATCTTGTGGACTCTACATCTCTAATGAGAAGTTAGTTTTTAATCATCTCATTACTCATTTTTTATCTAATAAGTCACTTTCATCTGGCAGCTGTCAAGATTTTTCTCTCCAGCCTGGGTTTTCAGCAATTTGAAAATGAAATGTCTAGACATATTTTTCTTGTAATTTATACAACTTGAGATTCATTTAGGTTCCTGGAGCTAAAATCCAATGGTTTTTGCTAAATTTGTGAAATTTGTGTCCATTATTTCATCAAATATTTTATTAATTTCTTTTCCCTCTTATCATTGGAGTACAATTATGTACAATTCAATATAGATTGTATAGAGTACAATTCAATATAGATTGAACCACTTGATTTACCTCTGATACACAATTTTTGTTGTTGTTTTTAAACAGTTGTGCTTTCTGTTGTTCGATGTATATAATTTCTATAGATTGATGGTCAAATTTACTCTCTTTTTTTGCCATCTTCAATCTTTTACATCTGTCTGGTGAATATTCATTTACTTATTTCACTTTTCATCTTTAGAGCTTTCCTTTTTGTCTTTTGTTTCCATTTTTCTTTTCATTAATTGGGATAATACTTTCCTTTAATTGCTTATTCATATTTCCATTGATTGTTTTAACATACTTATAATAGATTATTTGAACTCTTAAGTAAATTCATAACAATAAAACTTCAAAATCCATTTCTAGTAACTTTTTTTTAATTCCCCTGTGAATGGCTCACATTTTCCCTTTTTCTTTGTCTAGTAATCTTTGGTTAAAAAGTAGACATTAGAGATAATACTTTGTACCAACTTAAATTCTGTTATATTCCTGTAAAATCTATTAGATTTTTAGTCTTGTAAATAATGAACTTGCCTGAACTCAAAAATTAAATTCTGTTCACACTGTAATGTGATCTCTCATCTCAGTCCTTTCAGATTCTAGTCGTTTCTATAAGCCTGGCTCCCAAAGTTCTTTTCTGTGCCTAGACAGATGATCTGGGCAGAGTTTATCCTCAAAATTTGGGACTCATATATCTGTGATTGTCTTTATTCTGGGTTTTCTCCTCTAAATTAACAACTCTTTACCATCTATGCGCTAACCTCTGACACCTGTAGGCAATACAACTTCAGCTTTCTGCTCCTGAAGCTGCCCATAGGTTCACAAATACACAGCCAACAAAGCAGCAAACTTGCAAAGCTTATTCAGTGCAGTTATTTCTTTCAAGGGAAGATTACTCTCTTACTTCTGTAACTTCTGTGGGAAGAAAAACCCTAGGGTCTCTGCTAGGTATTCATATGTTAAGGATCAAGGACACACGCTGGAGGTATATATACAAATGAGAGTCTTATTCTTTCAGTTGTTTTAAGGTATTCCTACATCTAGAGCTTTCTCTTTTAATTCTCAACTTAAACCCCTGAACTTTGTTCCCTGCCACACTGAGCTACAGTATTGGGATTTGCAACAGGAGTGTCAGGCAAGAAAGACATTGGCTCTAGCTTATACCCTTTCCTTTGACAATCTTTCAAAATTTAACTACTTCTAAGCTTCTATTTATCTTATAACCCAAAAACTTCATGAATAAATATTTAACAGAGAAAAATAAAAGTGGGGTGCCTGGGTCATTCAGTCAGTTAAGTGTTTACCTTCAGCTCAGTTCATAATTTTAGAGTCCTGGGATTGGACCCTACATTAGGCTCCCTGCTCAGTGGGAAAGCTGCATCTCCTCCTGCTCCTCCCCTCTGCTCATGCTCTCTCTCTCTCTATGGCTCTCTCTCTCTTTCAAATAAGTAAAATCTTAAAAAAAAAAAAAGTATATCTTCACACATGTGTGTACACACATATGCAGACACACACATACAAATATACATGTGCCTTAAGGTTTATTGCAGCAGCTAAGTAGAAACAACTAGAACATCTATTAACAAAAGAATGGGTAAGTAGTTTATGGTATTTTCATACCTTAGAACACTCCTAACAAATAAATAAAAATAAACAATTAATAGGTCCAATAATGCATGGATTTCAAAGCATTATGCTAAGTTAAAAAAAAAAAGACAGAGGAAAAAACCATACACTCTAATAGAAATGGGTTTCATTCTGGGATAAATAATGTTCCAAAATTAGACTATGGTGATATTTGAAAAAGTCTATAAATATACTAAAAACATTGAATTGTACACTGTAAGTAGTTGAATTATATCTTATGTTAATTATATCTTCATAGATCTGTTTAAAAAGAATACAGGCTTGGGACACCTGGGTGGCTCAGCCCATTAAGTGTCTGCCTTCGGGTCAGGTCATGATCCCAGGTCCTGGGATTGAGCCCCACATCAAGCTCCCTGGTTAGCAGGGAGTCTACTTCTCTCTCTCCCTATCTGCCCCACCCCCACTCATACTCTCACATGTGCTCTGTCTCTTTTTCTCAAATAAATATATAAAATCTTTTTTTAAAAAAGAAAAAGAATATAGGCTTTATAATTCCATTTTTGTTCTATTTATTGTACATATTTATATTTGTATGAGAAGTTCTATTTCTTGTTTCATATCTTATTACACTCATGATCTAGTATTTAATAAAATTCCCCTCAATTATAAAACCAGTCTTGTTCCAGTCTTGTGAAAAGAAAGTAAAACAACGTTTAAAAATTTTTAAAATAGGGGCGTCTGGGTGGCTCAGTGGGTTGAGGCCTCTGCCTTCGGCTCAGGTCATGGTCCCAGGGTCCTGTGATTAAGCCCCGAGTCAGGCTCTCTGCTCAGCAGGGAGCCTGCTTCCCCTTCTCTTCTGCCTGCCTCTCTGCCTACTTGTGACCTCTGTCTGTTAAATAAATAAATAAAATATTTTTTTAAAAATTGTAAAATGATTTCTTCACACCATTGTTAAATTATTCTTTGTATAATCTCTATGAATTATTTTTTAAAATAGATGAAGGGCTATAATTTGTGATGTTTCATTTATTTCTCCAACAAACATACTATTTAACTGAAGACTAGCTTATACATAATAAATGTTATGCCTATTTCCAAAAGAAAATGTGGAAAGCAAATTTCATATCACTGATTCCTACTTTCTTCACTCCTTTCCCAAATTCTATGTTTATGCTTTTTGTCTTTCCATAATTGTCAGTCTTTGTTTTGTCCCATATGTCCTTCCTGGTTTTTCTGACCTTTATTTCTCTACATTTTACTCTAGCAATTTATAGGTATATAGCCATTATTAGCAGTAAGGATTATATAATTTAACTTTTTAGTAAATCTGCATTCTCCATTTGTAATTTTTTCATCAATATGGTCTTTCACAAATTAAATTTTATTAACTTTCTCTTTTGAAACAAACTGACTATACTTTTTATGTTAAAATAATAAAAGCCCTTAAACATCACCTCCCTCTAATCCATCTGAATATCAAGCAGTGGCAACAATTTCTTACCAAGGTTGCCAACTTCGGGGTAAAAAATTCTAAGAACCTCTTGCTTCACAGATATAAAATACGAATAAAATAAAGATTATACATGTCTTCACACCTATGATACAACCCACATTACAAACCCTTGTCGAGATAGTCATCTACCCAAACATAATTGACAGTGAACTAGGCACTCGATTCAGTTCTCAGAATACATAATGCTAGGCTCTTGAGCAAAACATTTAATAGAACTTTCACCTCTTTAATAACCTCAGATTGTAGGTGTCATAGATCTCCATAATAGTTTACTTGACAAAATTCAAATCAGTTAAATGCAACATAGCATATTAGCAAGCAAACATCAGGGGTGAACTGTAATAAAGACTCTTAATTCATTTTTGATATTTGACTGCTGACCACTTTTACAACTCATACCTCAGTCCTGCGCTTCTGTTTCACATATAAAGAAGCTCATAAGAAATCCTGGGTGTTTCTTCTTTCCGTGCTAGTGGGAAGTGCAAACTATGCACAGGAACACTCGTCTGGGATCCCCTTTAAAAATACCCAAAACATAAACATACTATTTAACTAAATAGTATATGAGAAGTTATTTTATATGAGAAGTTCTATTTCTTAATACCTTTAAATACCTTAATACCTTTAAAAATACCCAACTAGTTCCTCAAGTACAGATCCTTTACCTCTTTGGTTAGGTTTATTCCCAGGTATCTTATGGTTCTTGGTGCTATAGTAAATGGAATCGATTCTCTAATTTTCCTTTCTGTATTTCCATTGTTAGTGTATAAGAAAGCCACTGATTTCTGCACATTGACTTTGTATCCTGCCACGTTGCTGAATTGCTGTATGAGTTCTAGTAGTTTGGGGGTGGAGTCTTTTGGGTTTTCCATATAAAGAATCATGTCATCTGCGAAGAGAGAGAGTTTGACTTCTTCATTGCCAATTTGGATACCTTTTATTTCTCTTTATTGTCTGATTGCTGTTGCTAGGACTTCTAATACTATGTTGAACAAGAGTGGTGAAAGTGGGCATCCTTGTCTTATTCCTGATCTCAACGGGAAGGCTGAAAGCTTTTTCCCATTGAGGATGATATTTGCTGTGGGTCTTTCATAGATAGATTTTATGAAGTTCAGGAATGTTCCTTCCATCCCTATACTTTGAAGCGTTTTAATCCACTGGATTTTGCTGGATTTTGTCAAATGCTTTTTCTGCATCAATTGAGAGGACCATGTGGTTCTTCTCTCTTCTCATATTAATTTGTTCTATCAAATTGATTGATTTGCGAATGTTGAACCATCCTTGTAGCCCAGGGATGAATCCAACCTGGTCATGGTGGATAATCTTTTTAACATGCTGTTTGATCCTGTTTGCTAGGATCTTGTTGAGAATCGTAGCATCCATATTCATCAGTGATATGGGTCTGAAAAATATGGAAGACCATTGCCTGCTCTTGGATTGGAAGAATAAACTTTGTTAAAATGTCTATACTGCCTAGAGCCATCTATACTTTTAATGCCATTCCAATAAAAATTCCACCAGTATTCTTCAAAGAGCTGGAGTAAACCATCCTAAAATTTGTATGGAATCAGAAGAGACCCTGAATCGCTAAGGAAATGTTGAAAAACAAAAATAAAACTGGGGGCATCACGTTACCTGATTTCAAGCTTTATTACAAAGCTGTGGTCACCAAGACAGCATGGTACTGGCATAAAAACAGACACATAGACCAGTGGAACAGAGTAGAGAGCCCAGATATGGACCCTCAACTCTATGCTCAATTAATCTTCGACAAAACAGGAAAAAATATGCAGTGGGAAAAAGACAGTCTCTTCAATAAATGGTGCTGGGAAAACTGGACAGCTATATGTAGAAGAATGAAACTCAACCATTCTCTTACACCGTACACAAAGATAAACTCAAAATGGATAAAAGACCTCAACATGAGACAGGAATCCATCAGAATCCTAGAGGAGAACATAGGCAGTAATCTCTTCGATATCAGCCACAGCAACTTCTTTTAAGATATGTCTCCAAAGGCAAAGGAAACAAAAGCGAAAATAAACTTTTGGGAATTCATCAAAATCAAAATCGTCTGCACAGAAAAGGGAACAATCAAAAAAATAAAGAGGCAACCCATGGAATGGGAGGTGATATTTGCAAATGACAGTACAGACAAAAGGTTGCTATCCAGGATCTATAATGAACTCCTCAAACTCAACACACACAAAACAGGCAATCATATGAAAAAAATGGGCAGAAGATATGAACAGACACTTCTCCAATGAAGACATACAAATGGCTATCAGACACATGAAAAAATGTTCATCACTAGCCCTCAGGGAGATTCAAATTAAAACCACATTGAGATATCACCTTTCACCAGTTAGAATAGCCAAAATTAACAAGACAGGAAACAACATGTGTTGGATGGGATGTGGAGAAAGGGGAACGCTCTAACACTGTTGGTGGGAATGCAAGTTGGTGTAGCCTTTTTGGAGAACAGTGTGGAGATTCCTCAAGAAATTAAAAATAGAACTTCCCTATGACCCTGCAATTGCACTCCTGGGTATTTACCCTAAAGATATAGATGTCGTAAAAAGCAGGGCCATCTGTACCCCAATGTTTATAGCAGTAATGGCCATGGTCGCCAAACTATGGAAAGAACCAAGATGCCCTTCAACAGATGAATGGATAAGGAAGATGTGGTCCATATACACTATGGGGTATTATGCCTCCATCAGAAAGGATGAATACCCAACTTTTGTAGCAACATGGACGGGACAAGAAGAGATTATGCTGAGTGAAATAAGTCAAGCAGAGAGAGTCAATTATCATATGGTTTCACTTATT
The DNA here is from genome assembly GCF_022355385.1 of Mustela nigripes. Classification (NCBI taxonomy): domain Eukaryota; kingdom Metazoa; phylum Chordata; class Mammalia; order Carnivora; family Mustelidae; genus Mustela; species Mustela nigripes. The sequence continues at coordinate 128,466,054 of NC_081558.1, read as the reverse complement.
TTTGGAGCATAACAAATAGCATGGAGGAAAAGGGGAGTTACAGAGAAGAAGGAAGTTGGGAGAAATTGGAAGGGGAGGTGAACCATGAGAGACTATGGACTCTGAAAAACAATCTGAGGGTGTTGAAGGGGCAGGGGGTGGGAGGTTGGGGTACCAGGCAGTGGGTATTGGAGAGGGCACGGATTGCATGGAGCACTGGTATGGTGCAAAAATAATTAGTACTGTTATGCTGAAAATAAATAAAAAATAAATTAAAATAATTATTTGCTTGTCAGAGAGAGAGCATGCACAAGCAAGGGGAGCAGGAGAGGGAGAAGCAGGTTCCCCACTGAGCAGGGAGCCCAATGCAGGGCTCAATCCCAAGATGCTGGGATCATGACCTGAGCCAACAAACAAGCTGAGGTTTTGAAGGGGCGGGGGGGTGGGAGATTGTGGTACCAGGTAGTGGGTATTATAGATGGCATGGATTGCATGGAGCACTGGTGTGGTGAAAAATTAATGAATACTGTTATGCTGAAAATAAATAAATTAATTAAAAAAAATAAAAATACCCAACTAATTTCCTTTACTTGTACTCTCAAGACATATCTACATTTGCATGGGATATGTCCTGCTGTCCCTAGAAAGCCTCATTATATGAGTCATAAGCCTGTTCACACCCTCTCAATATGTGTGTGTCATCATCAGACTCAACATCCAACTCAGATATAGTTGGGGCATATATCCTGCCTCTGCAGAATAGCCATATTTCTATTTTTATCTAGAATTACTTTATATGAAGAGAGGATGTTGAACCTCAATTTAAAAAGCAAATATAAAGGGTTGCTGGGGGGAGGGGGTTTGGGAGAAGGGGGTGGGATTATGGACATTGGGGAGGGTATGTGCTTTGGTGAGTGCTGTGAAGTGTGTAAACCTGGTGATTCACAGACCTGTACCCCTGGGGATAAAAAATATATGTTTATAAAAATAAAAAATTAATAAAAGAAAGTGAAACATCAAAAAAAAATAAAAAATAAAAAGCAAATATAGGTATTTCTTACACTTACAGCAATGAATTAGAGCCATTTTATTTTTCAGCCAAACATTTCAATGCACTTGCATTTAGTTAAATTAAGTCTACTCTCCATTTTTTAATTAAGTAAATTTGGGGGGCCAAGTAGAAAAGTAGGCAAGTATACTTTAGCAAGAATAAAGAGAGAAAAGGCACAAAATCATACTGTAGTAATACTATTCATGTTCATTAATAAAATGTGTTGGATCTCTTATCTGTTGCCTTTATAATGCTGTGCACTACACCACAAGTAAATTAAATAACATGAAACAGTAACTGTCTTTGAAGTTTAGCTTTTGCCAGTTTTAGCTAATTGTTCCTGCTCTAGTTCCCACTTCTTCAGAGATATAACAGATAAGTTGAGGTATGGATGCTATCTGCTGGCTTCAGGAAGGTTGAATTGGACCTGGTATACACAATATCTCAACTTCCAACAGGTTTGCCTAAGCTTGCTCTCATAATAATCTAAGAGAAAGAGTTGTTACACTCAGTGCCCCTTGAAGGCTGGGTTCAGAATTAGTACACAACAATTTGCTGTGATTTTTGTTGTTGTTAAGCAAGGCACAGAGCCCCTCCACTATCTGTGAATGAGGATATAGAATCTCTTTATTGATGACACTATACAACAGTTCACATTGCAAGACTGTGGATACAGAGAGATAAAGATTCAGGGCCATCTTTTTTATAAATCTGTCACACTTATGTTGCATAAAATATATAATCATTGTGGAAAATATTTAATGATAATAATTCTCCATGTCTCTCTTCAAAACCTTGAAAAGAATGATGTATTCTGAAATTTGAAATATAAAATTGACTTATGGAAAATGGACACATACCCATTAACTGTCTCCTTAAAGAAATAAAATAACTTGTAGATGAGAATAAAACTTGACATTAACTAAATTTATAGTATACACATATCTAAAATTAAAAATTTTTTCTTCAGAAAGTAATATGGTGCAGAAAAAAAAAAGATGACATAATTAAATGGGGCTGAATTAACAGTTCATTCTGTGAAGTGGGAACTCTGGCCCATTAATTTGAATCTGTCTATTGCTTCTAGGAGGTATATACATTAGTTTTTGAAAGCCAGAATTTATATTCCCTGCCAAATCTTGTCTTGTTCTGGCATCACAGTTCAGAAGTACTGCCAGATGGCCAAGCCAATGTGGTACAGCATTACACTCAGCATGTCTCCATGTGATTTTCCAGGCAATCTCTACGATCTCCGTTGCTACAGTGTTATTCTGCTCAGGTGTTTGAATTTCTTCTTTAGGAATTTATCGATTTCCCTAGTGGTTTTTAAACTACAAAGGTGTAATAATGACTAAAAAACAACAAGTAACATGCTGTTTCTCATCTCAGAACATTCTCACATGCTGACTCTTTTGGTTTGAATGACTTACTTTCCCTCCTATATCTGAAAAATTCTTATTTGTATTTTAAAATTTAGCTCAAGTCACTACACTGGGCATGAAGCCTCTTAAAATTCCCTCTCTTTCCCTCTGCCTCTCCCCACCCCCACGACCAACTGTCTCTCCCCCCCCCCAAAATTAAAAAAACAAATAAAAATTAATTGAAAAATAAATAAATAAAAATAATTTAAAAATTGAAAATAAAAATAGAATTTAGACCAAGCATTATTCCCAATGGGAAAAATTTCTACAACTCAACTACCTTGACATTCTAATCTAATGTTCTTAATTTTTGTACTTCTCTTAGCTCCCCCTGTGTTTATTTGTAGCAATACATTGACTATAATTATTAGTTTATTTTAAGTTTCCAATACTACAATGAAAACTTCTTAAAGACCTTTGTGACAAAGACAGCTCTTGGCATATATTAATTTAATAGAAAAATGATTTCCTCAAAGTATACCATTAATAATCATAGAGTTTTAATGGTTTCTGGTGAAGCCTTAAAGAATTCTTGCATATCAGAGCAGACACTGCTCCTCAATAAGCCAAGGGATCTCCATCAGCCATAGTAACCTCTGAATTTTCTGATATTGAAATAGGCCTGATATTCAATGGGATCTGTTCAGAATATTATTATATTGTGTAATTTGCTAAATACAGAAAAAAAAGTAAAAACAGATTAAATAATATCATCATCATCATCATTATTACTTAACCATGTGAATGAAACCAATGTCAAGAACATCTAATATAATTTTTCCACCCAAATAAGTACAATAAATCCTCCTGGTATTATCTTTATTCCATGCTATTAATGTGGGTTTTCCAAACAAGCAGATAGTGATTTAAAATTGCAGAGCATTCACAAAAATATTTTAGCCTTTTCTCTGAATATCTTTCTAGGTTGAAGATTTACATAAATCTGGTTTAGTAAGATAATAACAAGGTAACCTAAGGATTGTCCTCCTGTTTTACCCAAATAGTTGATGTTTTTTCACTTAAAAAAACATATAAGTACATATATATTTATTTATACAAAGTGCTTATTTATAGCTATATATAGTTTTATTTTGTATAAACACATGTGTGTATGTTGTAAGCAAATAAAGACTAAAATGGCAAAAAAAAGTATATCTCTAAAAACTATACATGACTACTTTGTCAAATATTGTAATGAATTCAGGTTGGTATAAAAATATAAATCAACTTTGTAAATAGTTATCTAAAGCCATGCACGATTTTATACAATAGTATAAAACAATAACTTTTAGCTTTTTATTTTTTACACACATAATTTCCATTACGAAAATACTGGTGTACTGGTGGTGGGTCTTAGGGAGGGCACATATTGCGTGGAGAACTGGGTGTGGTTCATAAACTGAATCTTGGAACACTGAAGAGAAATAAAATAAAAATAAAATAAAATACCAGTATATTTGTTAAAGATTTAATGCTGACAGCATACATTCTTTCTTTAGCATAATATTATTAGTATTAGCATGAAAATATTATGTCTTTTATTTTCTTTGTCTCTCTCTCTGATTTCTCTATCCCTGTCTCTTTCTCTCTTAATTTAGAAAACACAAGTTTATGTGATTTACAGTTCCTAATGTTCTATGAGAAAAAAATGATTAAAATAGAAGAAAATAGAGCCACTGAAGGGAAAATTTTATTTTAATGGGTCTCTTGAGATATAACTGACATAAGTATGTAGATTTAAAGTGTACATATGTACATAACAAACCGTAACATAAATCAAAGTAATGGACATTTTAAACGCTTCCAAATGTTTCCTTATGCCTGTTGAATATTCTATAGTTGCATATAAGTGGAATTGTATACTATGTGTATTCTATTGTTTGGATTATTTCACTCAGAATGATTATTATGAGATTCATCCATGTTGTTGTATGCATACATAGTTCATTATTTTTTATTCTCTACACTCATAATTTCTTTTTACATTCATTTGTTGTTAGCCTTTTACATCATTTCCAATTTTTGACCTTTACAAATACAGCTGCCATGAACCTCTTTGGGCAAATAGCTTTCTTTTTTTTTTTTGAGTAATTAAAAATAGAAAGACAGGTCATGTGTTATTTTATGTTTGTCTTTTTAAGAAACCACCATACTATTTTCCAAAGTCGTTTTAACACTTTATATTCCTACAGGAAATGTATGAGAGTTCCAGTTTCTCTAAATTCTCACTAACACTTGGTGGGGGTTAGGCTTTGTAATTTCCATGATTTTAATAGTTGTCTATGGGCAAATTATTGTGGCTTTAATTTGTACTTTTTAAATTTTTATTTAATTTGTACTTTCATAATGACTAATGATATTTAAGTACCTTTTTATGTTCTTATTTGTCATTAGCATTTTTTGGGGGGGTCAAATATATATTCAAACATTCTGCCCATTTGTGTGAGAAGTTTTATCTTGTTTTGTGTTCCTATAATTGAGTTTAGAAAATTCCTTATGTATTGTAGATAAAAGTTCTTTGTTAGAAATATGTTTTGCAGATATTTTCTCCCAGTCTGGGTATATCTTTTCATCTCCTTAGTGCCTTGCAAATAGCAATATTTGTTTTCTTGCTCCAAATTATATTTTTAGTAATATTTATTTATTTTAGTGTTTGCATTTATAGAAAACTCACAAAGATAGTATTGAGAGTTTTTGTAATACCCTTCACCCAGTTTCTCCTATTTTTAACATTACACATTAGTATGGTATATTACAATTAATGAACCAATATTGATACATTATCACTAAGTAAAGTCCATATCCTCTTTATGTTTCCTTACTTTTTATTTAATGACCTATTTCTATTCTAACATTATTTCCAGGATATGTTATACTTAGTTACCATGTCCCTTAGGTACCTTTATCTTGGTGTTGATAGTTTCTCAGACTTTCCTTATCTTTGGTGACCTTGACAGTTTTGAAGTGAAAAACCAGTCAAGTATTTTGTAGAAAGTCCCTAAACTGACGCTAATCTTATGTTAGCCTTGATTATCTGGTCCAGAAAATGAAGGAGAAAAAATGCCTGCTAACATAACTGGTAAAGGAGAATAGGTCTGCCTGCTAATACCTAATGTCAGGTAGGTAATGTGTTGGCCTGTCTAGGTCTCAATGTTGTGTTCCACTGCTGAAGGTAGATTGGCTTAGCTATCACGCATGAGTGTGAGTAGAGCATAGACACATTCACAAATCCCTACTGGCACCTTTGTGACATGGGTAGGAATTTTCCACTATGAAAATCCCTTCAGGGTTTCCCATTCCTCTGTCTTTTGTCAAAAAAGAGTGGACTTTCCTATTAATTAATTGTGATTAATTAATGCCTATTCATGGTTGTGTATTATATAGGAAAGACAAAAAATAAAATAAAATAAAACCCAGGGAATTCATCATGGTGTCTTCCTTCAAATTCTGAGGTTCCTAACCAGTCTTCTAACTTATTCTTTCCAACTTTCAGAATGATCTATGAAAATTCTGTTCAATTATTTCCAGGAATTTAGTGGAATTTCAAGAAGAATAGCAAGTAAAATTGAATCTATGATATCATATCCTGAACCATCTTCTCTTTAATTTTGAATTTTATTTCTAGTGAATATAAAATCACAGATGGGCAAATTTGTTTATTTTGGTACTTTAAAATGTTACATTTTCTTCTGTCTTACATTGTTTCTGATGAGAAATATGGTATTATCCTTATGTGTGTTCTTCTATGCAAAGTAAGTTTCTTTTTCTGACTGCTTTTATAATTTTATCTTTATCAGTGTTTTTTAACAATTTAATTATTATGTGTCTTGACATATTTTTATACATGTTTCATGTGTCTGGGTATGTTGAACCTTATCCATTTGTAATTATTTTTTATCAATCTGGAAATTTTCCAGTCATTATTTTTTTCAATTTTTTTGTTACATCTTCTCTCTCATATACATCAGGGACTCAAATTTCACATATATTTAGCTAATTGAAGTTGTCCAGAAATTCAATGATGCACTTTCCATTTGCTTTAATTATTTGTTTTGTGTGCTTCATTTTAGGTTTGTTCTATGGCTATATCTTTAAATTGACCAATTTTTCATCTGCAATATCTAATCTGCTTCTAATTCTATAGAGTGCGTTTTTCATCTTAGACACTACTGATTTCTTCTTTAGAAGTTTGAGTCTTGTTTATGCCTCAGATATCTGTTTAGTTTTTTGAATATATAAACTTCAATGATAGTAATAGTTTTAATATACTCATGTCTATTATTACTAATATCTACATATTTATGAGTCAGTTTTTGATTGGTTGATTTTTCTTCACATAGTAAATTTTATTTTCCTGTTTTTTTAAATAAGTCTGGTAATTTTTGACTGAACGAAAAACCAACATTGTGGTTTTGGCTTCTTGAATAACTACGTTCTGTGATATGATTAAGTTACTTAAAAACAGTTTAATACTTGTGGGTCTTACCTTTAAGGTCTGTTGAATGGGACCAAGCAGTCTTTAGGGATAATTATTTTACATTACTGAAGCAAAACTCTTTTCTGTATTCAATCCATTGTCTTGTGAATTATGAGGTTTTCCAATCTGGCCAATTTTAAAAGCACAATTAATAGTCCTGTGTATGTGTTGAGCAATGCGCATTTTACTTCCCAACCTTGGGTATTTTTCTTAAATTTATGTCTCATTTGGTACTCAGATGACTGCTCAAGGGGGATACTCTCCAGACCTCTGGAGTTCTGTCTCTGCACAGCTGTCTTTTCTCCAGTACTCTGTCCTTCAACCCTATGGTCTTCTCAGACTTTCATCTCCATTTCCTTATCTTGAGGAATCTTCCAAGTTCTATCTAGGGTTCTCTTCCTTGTGCCACAGCCCACAAATTCTCTAAAGGGAGTAAGCTGGGAAAACCATAGTTCTCATCATGTTTGTTTCCTGTTTCTCAGGGATCGCTGTCCCCTGGGGTTGGAAATGGGGAAGTGAAAAGAGAGAAATAACTAACATTAAGAAAAATGGAAAAATAATGATTTTTTCAGCATTAAGGATCAATTTGAAGACCAAATTAAGGACCATGAATTTGAAGTGAGACTCCCTCATTGGGCTTGGATCTTTTTCTCCAACCAAGTTTAGTTGCACAGACACAGTTATAAAATAGGCGAGGTAGATTTTGTAAAGTTGTAATTTTGCTTAGGATAAGAAGGAAGAAAAATGTTTAAGAGTCAAGGATTTGTCAAGGAAATGGTTAAATATTAGCCACAAAATTAACATGTCTAAAGAGGGGAGTTAGAAAATCAAATATTTGAGAGATAGCCAAAATGTGGCAAGATAAAATGATCATATGTCCTGGTGTAGCCGGAAAGTATTAAAGTTAAGGCATTAAGGGGAGTGGTTTGGACAGACAGGAGGTAGAGTGAGATAAAATTAGTGTTTAAGATATAGTAAAGGACAAAATGAATGGAGTATTAAGATAGAAATGTGTTGGCAAGAATGACTCTGAGCCAAAAGTAATATTGCAAAGAAATGAGGGGGAATGTTCTAAGGGTGGGAGATAACCAAAATGATGAGGGTTGATAGGCATCTGATAGACAGAGATCAGAGAATTCCTGATTGGGGAGCTGTTAGGGAGCAGGGAAAGAAAGTTTCTCAGATTGGCAAGAGGATCAATAAGGATATTTACCCCTCCTTCGATTTCTACTCCAGACCTAGGGATATGAGTAAGTGCAGGAAGTAAATTGCTTTAGAAGGTTGCAGAGTAAGCAGTGTCCTCAGGGAAAGCCAGGTTTTCACTAGAGGAAGAAAGTAAAATAAGTGTTTGGAGAATTGATTGAGAATCTAAAGGGTTTTACTAATAATGAACAGTGAATCCCAGAGGACTCAACAGACAGGTTTCAGGAGTTGGAAAGTGCTGACAGCAGGAGACAGAACAGGAAATGCAGAGTATCTGTGGAAGATCAAGATACGGTATTGATCTTGTGGCAAACCCCAAAAGGAGAATCACAATCACTGCAGAAGGTCCATGTGGTTTTGGAGCAAAGCCATTCTCTCTTTAGCAAGTGAATACACTCCTTTTGAGAAACAGCTGCAAACTTTCCACTAGGCCCTGATAGAGGCTATGAACCATGGGATACTAGGAGACTATGTTATTTGAACAACTCAATACAAAAGCAGTGTTAAATGATTTATGCCTAGGCATAAATGTAGACACACCTAAAAGCATGCGGCCCTAATTAAGAGAATATTAACTCCACAAGTTAGTATCCCCTAAAAGCTCTTACTGGGAAGAGGCAGTTTATAATACCTACAAAATTGCCTACTCTGTAGAATTCAGTTAGCCTTTTGCCTAGCCACCCAGCCATTTACTCAATGAACATATGAACAAAGAGGTATTGGAAACTATACGTAGTTTGTTCCCAACCATGTTAGTGTTCCTAATAAGTGTCCAAATTTCATCAGCAATGATAAATCATGTCTTAAAGCTGGTACTATACCCAAGAGGGCATCAAGCGAATGAATATATAAATTCCACTACGGAGGATGCAGTGAAATTTCCTTACCAAGATCATTGAGAATTTAAGTTTTCTTTCCCGGCTGACTACATTTTGTTTGTCTGACTACCTTTTTTTTTTTTTTTTTTTTTTAATTAGTGATTGCTAGTAGGTTGCCACAGTTTAAGTATTCAAAAAGGCCAGACTATACTTACATAACATACCCCAAAATTTTTTAGCTTGTCGCATTCAAGTTTATTTCTTGTTTATTTCATAATTCTAGTCAGGGTTTTGACTCTCCTTTCCTTCAAGCATTATCTCAGAGATCCAACATTCTCCCACCTTTGTGTCACTATAATCTTACATGGCTTGTAAACTTGCTGCAGATAGGAAAAAGAGAGCAAACATTACTGACTGTTATTTTGTGAGCAGGCCTGGAAGTAGTGTACATTAGTTCTTACTATATCCTACCAACCAGATATAAAGCTATGCCCAAACTATATTACAAAGTCTATGGGGAAGAAGAGTGTGTGGATACTTGCTAATTACATTTTATTTTTATTTTGGACTAGGTAATATCTAAAACCCTTTGATATATTTGGAAAATACCTTACAAAATGCTTTGGTGGGATATAGAATCCACCAAGACTAGATATAACTTTTCTTCCACTCCCTGAGCCAATATTGGTCAATCATGTTTTTCAGAATTTTTAGTCTGGAGGAGGGAATGATGGAAAACTCTCTAGATCAGTTGATTTTACAGTTAATTCACTCTGATGTATCAAGCAAGAAATAATGATACGTAGTATCAAATATTTTTCCAAAGCGGGCTAAGGGTCTTATTTAATGAAAAGAGATGATTGTGAAGACTTAGAAATCTCCAGGGTGATATCCACACAATGCAATGTTAAAATTCAGAAATAAAAATAAATAGTCTTTTGATTTCCAGTTCAGAATGTAAGAAGATTAGAAGTAGTCACTGCTATTTTAGCAATAAGAAAAAGCTAAATAGACTGAAGATTAACAACGCTGAGATTGATCAGAGAATTGAGGCCATGGAGAAAATCGCTGCCCCCAAAATTGGAAAGGCAGGTACAGAGAATCATAGCTTACCAGAGCAAAAGCCCAGCAATAGAAACTTCTGTGGTAACTAACATCAGAGCAGGAAAACGGAAACTGTAACTGAATTTCTCGAGTCTCAAAATAGTTATCTTTGTAGTTATATTTATTTTTACTTACAGGAGCTCTACTGGGTTCCCATAGTGAAAATCAGAGAAAAAAAAAAAAACCTCTCATTATTTGCAGAAGGAGGCAGAAAGTAGCTATTAAGAAATATGCTCTGCTGTCTCCTGATGGCACACATGAGAAGAATAAGGCACAAACAAGTCAGCCACAATAGAATGGAAGCAGGGAATGACAGTAGAAAACACTGTTGCCCCAAACAGTCTCATATTTATTAGAAAGTGAATAACAACCAACAAAGAAGCTGGAGTAGATTACACATTGACCATGAATCTTAGAGATATGTAAGAAGACAGGAAAAATATGTCTGGTAACAGAATACATGACCTATAGTGAGTCAGCCCAAATGAAAGGATTGTCTGACTAACTGCTGCTGTTCTCTGAGGAAGGAGATATAATGGAAAAATAAAGCAGGCCATATTCCGCCCTGAATGAGCCAGGTTTCCCCAGCTGCTAGGCTTCAAGGAAGTATATTGTCCTCTCCCCCAGAGCCCTATTGCCAGTACATATTTTTATTAAGGATATATAAGCATGCTTAATAACTAGTATAATTTCTCATGGGTTCTATTTTAAGCAGCATGTTGTTCTGAGGGATGGTTACAATGCCCAAATCACTGTGTTTCTCATAACAAGGCCTACTCAAAGGAAGCTGTTTTACTAGAGCCTAAATGACAGGAATTTGGCTAACATTTCCTTTCTAGCTATGCCTTACAACTAAAATTGAGGCACAGCCAGGAAAAGAATCAGTGAGTTTGAAGAAATGTTAATAGAAACTTCTAAAACTAAAATGCAAAGAAAAAGAATGAAAAATAAAGAACACAATGCCCAAGAACTCTGAAATAATATAAGAGGTACAACATATGTACAATGGGAATACCAGAAGGATAAGAAAGAAACACAAGAAATATTTGAAGCAATAATAATAATAACTTCCCAAAATTAACAATAGACACCAAGCCACAGATCCCCCAAAATCAGAGAATACCAAGCAGGCAAAATACCAAACAATCATACCTAGAAATATCATATTCAAATTGCAAAAATTCAAAGACAAAGAAATAATTTTGAAAGAGAACAAAGGAGAAATAAACACTTTGACAATAGAGGAACAACAATTACGACTTATGTTGAACCTCTCTTCAGAAACCATGCAATCAAAAAAAAAAAAAAGAAATGAAAAAAAAAAAGAAATGAAAAAAAAAAAAAAAGGAATGAAATATTTAAAATACTGAAAGAACCAAATCACCAGCACAGAATTCTGTATCTGCAAAATTAGTCTTCAAAAGTGAAGAAGACAAACTCTGAGACAAACAAAAATTGAGGAAAATTTTGTTTGAAAGCACACTGGCCAGAAACATTAAAAGAAATTCTTTGAAAAGAAGAAAAATAAAATAGACAGAAATCTGGAACTACCTGATAAAAGGAAAAGAGTTAGAGAAGAAATAAATGAAGGTAAAATAAAATATTTTCTTTTTTCTTATTCTCAGCTGATCTAACAGATAACAGTTTGTTTACAAAAGTAACAACAACAATGCATTCAGTGACTATAGCTCATGGATAAGGGAAATGAATGGCAAAAATTCTTATGAAGAATGGGAGGGAGGAACTGGAGATTCTCTATATGTAGTGTTTGCACTACCTGTGAAGTGGTGTAGTATTTGAAAGAGGACTTGGATTTGTTATAAATGTATATTGAAAACTTAAGATCACTCACTAAAAAAAAGTTTAAAAATTATACTCAATATGCTGAGGAGAAAAGAAGGAATTATATGATGTGCTCAGTAAAACCAATGAAGGCAAGAAAAAAGTGGATGGCAGAGAAAGAAAAGACAGAAAGCAAGACAGGAAGTAAGAAAAGGGAAGAGAATGAAAAGAAAAAAAAAAGGTCATTTTCCAGTTACTGTGTAAGACTGTTCTTTCTCACATACCAATAAGGATTCAATTATTTTCATAATAATATGGCAATTTCATTTTATATATTCCTATAACTAAAGCTAATTTCAATTCAATACTTTTTAATGCTTACATTTAGGCCTTTGAATGCAAGTGAAACCTGCATTAAGCTTCATTACCAATAATCATATACTTTAGCTATATAAGTGTAATCGTCTATTTATACATGTCAGCAAAGAAATATACAATAAAATGTTTTCCTCAAGTTTCTTAATGCAATACTGCATTAATATAACATAGATAAATTTGAAATTTTTACCATACTCTGCAATCATTTATTTGTGTGTTAGACAGCATAGTGTCTCCTCCCAAGATGTTGACCTCCTAATTCATGGAACTGATGAATATGCTGTCTTACATAGAGAAAGAGACTTTGCAGAAATGATTAACTTAAGGATCCTGATACTGGGAGATTATCCTGGAGTATTCTTCCTTCCACTCAGCCCAATATAATGACAAGTATCCTTGTAAGAGAAGGAAGGGAGACAGAGTAAGAGGAGGAAAAGTGACGATGAAAACCAAAGTCAAAGTGAAGCAATGGCTGGCATTCAAGATGAAGAAGGGGTCTCAAGCCAAGGAATATAGGTTGCTTACAGAAGCTGGAAAGGCAAGGAAAATTCTTTTAGAAACTTCAGAAGGAATACATCCTGCTAACACTTTCATTTTTTTTTAATTTTTTATTTTTTATAAACATATATTTTTATCCCCAGGGGTACAGGTCTGTGAATCACCAGCTTTACACACTTCACAGCACTCACCAAAGCACATACCCTCCCCAATGTCAATAATCCCACCCCCTTCTCCCAAACCCCCTCCCCCCAGCAACCCTCAGTTTGTTTTGTGAGATTAAGAGTCACTTATGGTTTGTCTCCCTCCCAATCCCATCTTGTTTCATTGATTCTTCTCCTTTTTTTTTTTTTTTTAAGATTTTATTTATTTATTTGACAGAGAAATCACAAGTACACTGAGAGGCAGGCAGAGAGAGAGAGAAGGAAGCAGGCTCCCTGCTGAGCAGAGAGCCCGATGTGGGACTCGATCCCAGGACCCTGAGATCATGACCTGAGCCGAAGGCAGCGGCTTAACCCACTGAGCCACCCAGGCGCCCCGACTTCTTCTCCTACCCACTTAAGCCCCCATGTTGCATCACCACTTCCTCATATCAGGGAGATCATATGATAGTTGTCTTTCTCTGCTTGACTTATAACACTTTCATTTTTAGCACAAGAAGACCCATACTGAATTTCTGACCTCCAGAACTGCAAAAATTAAATTTATGTTGTTTTAAGCCATTACATCTGTGGTAATTTTTTTCTATAGCAAAAACCTTATACTAATATTACATATCTAAATCTATAGGTATATATAGATATCTATAGATATATGGATTAGATAGGTATATCCCTGAGCCAGTGTATTTTAGTATTAGGCACTAGGAAAGAGGTTATCTAACTCTATAGACATGTGTTAAAAACTACCTATGTCTTTATAGTTGCACATTTCAGTTAAGTTCCAGAAAGTCATAAATATATATATATATACATATATATATATGTATATATATATATCACATTCTATTGTATAAATAGGTAGTTATGAATATTTGAAAAGATTTCAAATAAACAGACAATAATTGATTGAATGGCTCTCAATACTCTCAATAATTGATTGAGAGTAAGTGATAATTTTAGAAGTTTTAAAGTTCACATTTAAACTTTAAAGTTAGTACTTGATATACAAAATTGCAGCTTAATTTATCTGTAACAGAATTCAACTTAGCTCACAATCTCTCATTTACATTGAAGGCAGAGGGGGAAAAAGTCAAACATAGTAAAAGAAAATCACTTTCAGTCAGGTTGAGACTTAGGCTGAGACAAGTTCATGGATCTTCCTTGCCTCTTATTTTCTCCTTTCTCTGGGTGCCCGTGGGAAAAGAAGGTAGATATTAATCATCTTGTCATCAAGGGAGTGGTTTCTGAGCTTGAAGTAAACATGGTTAGCCTGAAATATTGTACTCATCTTTACAGAATCTGCAGTAATTTACCAGGCAGTGTGATGTGTGGTCCATTCTCAGTGTGCAGGACCAAGAGAGGAGCTCAGAATCTGCATACCTCATCACTAGGCTCCATCTTTTTTTTTTTTTTTTTTTAACTAGTTTCTGGTTTTGAGGATCTATCCCACAGCTTTTATAACCATTTTTCATCCCATTCCACAGTTTCTCTCAGATAAGCACACTGTTTCATCTTCCCCAATTTTTCATCTTCCCCAATTTTTCCTTGGAATTCCACAGATGAAACCTGAGGGTAAGGAAATTTTCAGACCATCCCACCCCATTAAAGAAGTGGTGGAGAGGGGCACCTGGGTGGCGCAGTGGGTTAAAACCTCTGCCTTCGGCTCGGGTCATGATCCCAGGGTCCTGGGATCGAGCCCTGCATCAGGCATTCTGCTATGCGGGGAGCCTGCTTCCTCCTCTCTCTGTGCCTGCCTCTCTGCCTACTTGTGATCTCTGTCAAATAAATAAAAATATTAAAAAAAAAAAAAAAGAAGTGGTGGAGAAATGTGCTACTGCAGGTATGTGTGCTAAGGATAGAATAACTTCAGTTCTTTTATATCTTCCCAGAATGGTATGGAGCTGCCTACCAGGTTGGAAATATGCTACTTCATCATTCGCTTGCATCTTCCTTTTACCTAGTTTGTTTGTTTTATTTTTATTTTTTGCTTGTTTTTTTTTTTTTTTAACATCTATGATCTAAATTACCCAGATTCTGGCTCTTGATTAATAAAGATAGCTTTTGAAATTAAAAGTAACAAACCATAAGTGACTCTTAATCTCACAAAACAAACTGAGGGTTGCTGGGGGGAGGGGGTTTGGGAGAAGGGGATGGGATTATGGACATTGGGGAGGGTATGTGCTTTGGTGAGTGCTGTGAAGTGTGTAAACCTGGTGATTCACAGACCTGTACCCCTGGGGATAAAAATATATGTTTATAAAAAATAAAAAATTTAAAAAAAGTAACAAAACAAAACAAACAAGAAATTTTTCACTCTCACTCAAATGCTTTTAAGAAAAATTGCTTCAATTATGTACTTATCAAAGGTGAATTTGAAACCCAAACTGATCCTGCTCTCTGAAGCAAAGACTGAATTGAATCCATTGGTAGAAGGCTAAGAACAATTAGGAAAACTGAAAACAGAATTAAGCCATGGCAGTTAATATTTCAAGACCTGTGTCTCCATACAGAAAAACTGAAATCAGGGGACTGACTTCTTTGAGGGAGAAGATGCGTAGTTCATTTTGACATATGCTCACTATACTATTGGAGAATGCAGTACAATACAGCATTTTGTTTTCACCATATTGCTGTGCAATAACACCGAGGCAAAAACTCTGAGGCCCAGAGATAGTATTTTTTAATCTGGGATTGTCCTCACTATCTGTGTAATTCCATGCAAGATAATTATCCTTTCTAAGCTCCAGTTCTTTAACCTACTAGTGGGATAATATAATACTTATAAGATTGTTATAAATGAGTATAAAATGAAACAATCTATATAAACAAGCCAGTAAGAATATTATCATACCTGTTATTGTTATTACCAGTATCATTACTGGTACATTTCAAATTGAAAGAGCACTGTATAATTCTCAAAATATGCATAACTGTCATACATGAATACTTGTATGAAATACTGTTGGAAGAACCTTCTATTAATTTTGTAGACAAGTTTCTTACTGTTCTATTAGCTAAGGGTTCTCTCCTGGTCTTACTACAGAAGAAAGTGATTCATAACAAATGATACATAACATTGTTGAACAAAAGCAATCATGATGTACTAAGTGCTGATCTATAGATGCTACTTCTGCCCTTTAGAAGTTTTACATTCAAAAGCAACATGATATCAGTATTTATCAATATTCTTATCTCAGTTTAGATGAGCAGACTAGCTATTGTAAAAAACAGTCTTCATTTCCATTTAAATGGATTATTTCTCCTTAAGGATTATGGATTATTTGAGAAATCAGCTAAAAAACTTAAAGCTTCAATAAAAATAATAAAGCTACAATAAACTTTAAAACATTTTAAAAAGAGAAAATTCCTTACTGAAAATGTTAATGTTGAGAAAAATAAACCAAAGGAACTCACATAACTTTTCAAAAGTTGCAGAGTGAAAAAACTCAGAATAAAGAATTAAATATTCATTATTTACCTTTTGAATATTTTCAATTTTACATTGTTTTAATTTCCATTTCTCTTATTTTTAAGAAAAAAAATCAATACAGTGGAGTACATGAAGAACACTTACAGATACAAAAGTTTAGAAGGAGAAATTTTTCCACTTTCATACAATCTGAGAAATTATCAGTGCAAAGTTGATTTTAAGAAGGGAGCTGAAAAACTAAATCATTAGAGCAGATATATACAATTTGCTCTACACTTTAAAATGTATAGTTTTTTTAAAACAATGGAAGACACAAAATTTGAATTTTATCATGAAATTTACTATTTTGTACTCAATTTCTTCTTTTTTAAAGGTTTATTTGTTTGTTTGTTTATGAGGCAGAGAGAGTGAGTAGGGGTTAGAATAAAGGGAGAGGAAGAGAATCTCTAGCAGACTCCCCACTGAGCACTGAGCCCAAGGTGGAATTCGCTCTCATGTCCCTGAGATCATGACCTGAGCCTGAAATCAATAGTCAGACATTCAACTGACTGAACCATCCAGATGCTCCTGGGTACTACATTTATATTATGCTTGCAAGAAGGCCTATGCTTCTGTTATACCTACTACTTAAACATAAAGTTTCTACAGTAAGTTCAGCCTCTTCTGGATACTTTGTAAGTGCTTATGTAACTCATATTTTATTGACTTGTCCCTATTTTTCAATGTGCAATCTCACCTTCTACCAGAACTTGTTGCAAATCTTGCCAAGTACATCTTAGATGACTTCAATACACCCATGAAATAAACCCAACATCATGGCATTTGTTTTCCTTATCTTCTCATCTTGTTCCATTTTGCCACCCCTCCATTACTATGCCCTTCTACTTGTACTAAGCACCATTACATCTATTAGTGTCTGAGTTGAGAATACTGTCTGCTACCAGCCTTTCAGTAGCAGCAATCCCATTTTACTGGGCTCTCTGGCAACCAGAAGTGGTTGTATAGTTAGTTTTTGACCAAAGAGATGTGAGGAAAGCAATAAATACAACTTCTAAGAAATACCTTAAAAAGATGCTTCTTGATGTGTTTCTTTCTCTTTCATACTATCAGGAACACTCTCAGATATCCTACAAGATAGCAACATAATCTATGTTACATCTTCTAAGAATGAATAGAGCAACAGGACAGAAAAAGACTAAGCCCTTGGATATTCACTTAAAGCAATGTAACTGTTCCACTAAAGTAACCAAGAGATCAGACATTTATGTAAAGAAAATTTCTATTTTTTTTAAACTGCAGTTCATGTAGTAAAACCAATAACTTACACCATTTCCTCTTTTCAGGGGTCCACTATCTCTGCCACATCTAAATAGTCATTGCCCACCATTACTGTAGGCCCTTCTCAGTACTGCCACATCTGCTGGGTACTTGTGAACATCCCTGCACCTGTAGAGACCACTACCCATTCTGCTGACAACCACCCTTTATTAATATTTTTTGCCCACGGGGGCACCTGGGTGGCTCAGAGAGTTAAGCCTCTGCCTTCAGCTCGGGTCATGATCTTGGGGTCCTGAGATCAAGCCCCATGACAGGCTCTCTGCTCAACAGGGAGCGTGCTTCTCCCCTCTCTGCCTGCTTCTCTGCCTACTTGTAATCTCTCTCTCTTTGTCAAATAAATTAAAAAAAAATATTTTTTGCCCATGAACTTCCCGACTGACTGTTTTTTTGGGTGGTGTCACTGATGCACTAGAACCCTCAATTTTCTAAAGACTTTTGGTAGTAAATGAAGAGAATCTCATCCTTTATTTTATTGTATTTCTGACATTGTGGTTTATTAATGAAATAATGTGTTATTTACAATATTCTTACAGGAATTTGCAATTAAATGCTTTTATTCACAGTATTTTCTTTCCTTAGCATCCACAATTAATCTTCAAGAGACAGAGCCAAACCTGAGAAAATCATGGCACAGTCATAATTACTTCTTCATTCTGATGACTAATTATTGAGTCCATATGTCCATGGAATTATTTCTCTCTTCCAGAAGATATATCAATCTCTTATACAACTTTTGATGGCCCCAGTACAATATTTAGTCAAATATGATAATAGTTATCTCAGCACAAAACCCATGTACAATTTTAAAGTCAAATAAAGATTCCTACTAAGGAACTAGTTTTGCTATACAGAATATTTATGTCTTTAAAAGTGGGACCTAATGTAAACATTTGAGTCTCCCAACTAAATGGCTCATATTCCACAAGTAAGGTAGTCCATCTCAGGGTTCTGCCAGCTGATACATATATTATCCAAATGATGGACTCATGAATCAAGGACATACCACTGAGTAGATCTGTGAACCTACTGGAAGCATTACAGATGACTTCAGGCAGGGTTACTTTGTCCCTTCATCTCCACACATATTTAAGTCCAGCTGAGGATATGGTGGTGTGCCAGAGTTCCATGAATCAGTGTCAGTTTAGATATCTTGTTTTTCAGCCCTGAAAATACCTGGCTTAAACTCTTTGTGAACTTATATGTGGCCACAGGTCCCTTTGTTCAAAAAAAGGGTAAGGGAAATAATGACTATATATTCTTGTGGTGACATTACACCCTATTTCCTTAAGGTAGCCCAGTGTTCTCTTAAGTTAGTGGGCTCTGAGTCTATGAAATGAATTAGATCAAGAAAAAAGGTAAAGAATTATGATTTTTCATTTCATCTTAAGTAAGACATCTGCTCTCCAGACCTAAGATTTTTTTAAAGCTGTATAAACAGCTCCCATTTAGCATTCTACCCGCTTTGTCCCTAGAAACAGCACATCTCTCTGTGCCCTTGATAGCCTTCAGGTTTTGCAATCTATTAATATAATTATCTAAGTTTTTCCTGACAGTTAAATGCTTCTACCTAGCTTCTGCATTTCTAAAGTTTTAGTAACACCATTGAAACTGGATAGTCTAGTTTGAGGGAAGTATTACCATTATTAATTATACTTTATAGAGGTCAAAGGACAGTATTAAATATCTTCTTGATGTCTTTGCCCATATCATTAAGGCATTTATTATTGTTATAGTGTTGAAAACTCTCTCTAGTAAGATAGTAAAATATGAAAGCAATATACAAAATCCATGACATTTATGAAAAGAGAACAAAGCATTTAAAAGAATTTGGAAAAAGCCAAACAACTAAATAAGTCTGACTCTTAAAAGCTAGAAAAAATATCTGCACCCCCATATTCACTGTATCATTATTTACAATAACCAAGATATGAAAACCAACCTAAGTGTTCACTGATGGATGGGTGGATAAATAAAATGTGAGATATCACACACACACACAAATACACATAAACACATATATACACAATGAAATATTATTTGGCTATACCATTTGTGATGGACAGAGAAAGACAAATGTTGTATCACCTCACTTATATGAAGAATATGAAAACAAAACAAAACAGCAATAAACACTGAACTTTTTTTAGTCACAGAGAGAAAACTGATAGTTGCCAGAGGTGGTGAAATGAGTGAAAGAAATCTAAAAGATATAAATCTCCAGCTATAAAATAATTAAGTCATGGAGATATAATGTAAACCATGGTAACTACCATTAATAATAATGTATATTTGAAATTTGTGAAGAGAGTAGATCTTAAAAGTGCTAATCATAATAAAAAAATTTTTAACTATATGGGTGGCAGATGTTAACTAGATTTATTGTGGTGATCACCTCACAGTATATATAAATATCAAATTATGATGTTGCACATCTAAAGCTAACATAATGCTACATGTCAATTATATCTCAATTTAAAAACACTAGTTTTAATTCTAAATACAAATACATATAAAATAAATATACCTTATTGACATTTTTAAGCTCCTGTGTTTTTCTTCTATGAATTGCCTTGAAAATGAGCTAAATGAATGACTAGATCATAGAAACCACTTAATCCACAAGTCAATAAAGTTTTTCATCTTAAAAATGAAAAACAAAGGTTCTTTGGTAGCTCAGTCAGTTAGCATCTGCCTTCAGTTCAGGCCATGGTTTGGCCTCCCTGCTCAGTGGGGAATCTGCTTCTCCCTCTCCCTGTCTCTCCCCACACTTCTGCTTTCTCTTTCTCGTTCACTCTCTCTCTCTCTAATAAATAAATAAAATCTTTAAAAAAATTATGAGAGTAGTAGTTTTGATTGGCTGTGGGAAATGGTTCCTCTCCTATAGCACCTGAGTAATTTGATACAGTCCCTTTTATTACAGTGTAAAATATATATGCTCCACAAGCTAATATTTGAACAACTTGATATCTCTTCTAAAAGGTTTATCTCAAGAAACAAGAAAACAATAAACAAACAATCTAACCTTGTGCCTAAAGATACAAGAAATAGAAAAAAAAAGTCCAAGGTGAGTAAAAGAAAGGATATATAAACACCAAAGGAGGAATAAATGACATAAAGACTAAAAGAACAATAGAAAAAAGTCAGTGAAGCCAAGAACTTCTTCTTTGAAAGATGAACAAAATTGACAAACCCTTAACCAGTCTCATCAAGGAAAAAAAATAGAAAGAACTCAAGTAAAAAAATAATCAAAAACAAGAGAGAAATAACAACTGATACTACAGAAATGCAAAAGATTATAAAAGAATTCTACAAAAAAAGTATATGTCAACCAATTGGACAATCTAGAAGAAATGGATAAATCCCTAGAAATATACAATCTTCCAAAACTAAACCAGGAAGAAATACAAAGTCTGAGTAGATTGGTTACAAATAACAAAATTGAATTAGTAATCAAAAATCTACCAAAAAATAAAAGTCTAGGACCAGATGGATTCACAGGTGAATTCTACCAGACATTTAAGGAAGAGTTATATGACCGTCTCAATAGATGCAGAAAAAGTAGTTGACATGATTCTTCAACACCCATTCATAATAAAAACTCAACAAAATTGGGTTAGAGGGAATATGCCTCAACATATTGAAGGCCATATATAAAAGACCCATAACTAAATCTACTTAATGGGGAAAACCTGAAAGCTTTCCTTCTACTCTCATCACTTTACTTAACGTAGTACTGGAAATCCCAGCCCCAGCAATCAGATAAGAAAAATAAAAAGGAGGCCTCCATATTAGTAAAGAAAAGGTTAAACTGTCACTATTTGCAGACTATATGATATTATACATAGAAAATCCTAAAGATTCCACCAAAAAAGTATTAGAAGTAATAAATAAACTCAATGAAGTGACAGGATACAAAATTAATACCCAGGAGTTGGTAACATTTCTATACACTAATAAGAAAATCACAGAAAGAAAAATTTACAAAACAACATCATTTACAATTGCAATAGAAAGGATAAAATATTTAGGAATAAACTTAACCAAAATGAAAGACCTGTGCTCTGAAAACCACAAAACACTGATGAAAGAAATAAACTCAAAATGGATTAGAGACCTGATATGAGACCTGAAACCATAAAAATCCTGAAGAGAATATAGGCAGCAAGTTCTCTGACATCAGCTGTGGCACATTTTTCTAGATATGTCTTCTAAGGGAAGCAAACAACAACAAAAATAAACTATTGGGACTATGCCAAAATAAAAAGCTTTTGCACAGCAAAGGAAACCATAACAAAACAAAAGGACAACATATTGAATGAAAGAAGATATTTGCAAATGATATATCTGAAGAGGAATTAGTATTCAATATATATAAAGAACACATACAAGTCAACACCAAAAAAAAAAAAAAAAAAAAGAAAAAAAAGAAGAATCCAATTAAAAAATGACCAAAGGACCCAATAGACATTTTTCCAAAGAGGATATACAGATGGCCAATAGACATAGGAAAAGATGCTCAACTTTATCACTAAATATCAGAGAAATGCAAATCAAAAGCACAATTAGCCTGTATCAGGCTCCTTGCTCAGTGGGGAGTCTCCTTCTCCCTCTGCCTGATGTTCAGTATCTCTGTAAAATAAATAAATAAAATCTTGATTTAAAAAAAAAAATGAGATGTTACCTCATGGCTAAGAATGGCTAAAATCAGGACAAAACAACAAGTGTTGGTGAGGATATGGAGGAAAAGGAGCCTATGTGTACTGTTATGTATATAAATTGGTGCAGCCACCATGAAAACAGAATGGAGTTTCTTCAAAACTTTAAAGGAAGAAATACCATATGATACAATAATTCTATGACTGTGTAGTTACACAAGGATAATGAAAACAGTAATATGAAGATATATATGCACTCCTATGCTTATCACAACATTATTTGCAATCCCTAAGACATGGAAATAGGGAAACAACTTAAGTATCATTCACTATATTAATGTGTAAGGAAAAGGTGATAGACATACACACACACAATGGAATATTATGCAGCCATAAAAGTGGATGAGATAACTACCATTTTGACAACATGGATAAATGTAGAGGGT
Organism: Mustela nigripes; assembly: GCF_022355385.1. NCBI lineage: Eukaryota > Metazoa > Chordata > Mammalia > Carnivora > Mustelidae > Mustela > Mustela nigripes. The sequence continues at coordinate 128,443,313 of NC_081558.1, read as the reverse complement.
CACTCACTGAAGTAAGTCAGACTGAGGAAGAAAAATGCAATATGATACCACTCATAAATAGAATCTAAAAAAATTAATAAATAAAAAGCAGAATCAGAACTACAAATACAGAGAACTGATGGTTGTCAGAGGGGAGAGTGGTAGGGGATTTGGTATAATGGTTAAAGGAGAGAGGGAGATATAGGCCTCCAGTTATGGAATGAGTAAATGACAGGAATAAAAAGCAGAGCATAGGAATACAGTCAATGATATTGTGATAGTGATATAATGGAACGGATGGTAGCTATACTTGTAAACATAAAATAATGTATAAATTTGTCCAATCACTACATTGTAGACCTGAAACTAATGTGATATTATATTTCAACTATATTTAAAATAAAATAAAAACAAAAATAACTAAGTTCTTCTTGCTATTATTATTACTGTTGTTATTATTATCACTTTCTTGAAAGACAAATATTGGATTATTTTAACCAACAAACAAATAAATTAAGATTGTGAGGCTGAGAAATATATGGTTGTGTGTGTCAATTATATCTTAATGAATAAAGGAAAAATATGGCTAAAAAATTAGTGAAACCCTTAACACTTATAATTCAATCCAAGCAGTTACTGTCAATGGAATATAAAACTTAATTTAATGGTAAACATATACTATAAAGAGAAAATAAAACACTCACAATGTGAAGAATTAACAGAAAATAAGAGGAAAATTATAAAATGCTAACAACTAGTAATTGGAAGAATCATTTAAAAAATCATCATATGTTTTAAGATCAAATTATTGAAGTAAAAAATAAATTAAATGCACTCACTTTAAGCATACACTTTGATATTTTTAACATATCTGTACATATACATAGCCATCAGCATTTTCAAGATATTGAATATTTCTATCACCATGAAAGTTTCCCTTGTACCTCATGCTGCCACACCCAGACCACAGGAAATAACTGACCTATCTCTATTAGCTAGGAATAAGTTTGTCTTAAACAGAGTTTTATACAATGCAATAATTCAGTCTAGAAATGGAATGGGATAATTCAATCCTAGTGTGTGAATTTTTTCATTAATGTCTTGAGATGCATCCATACAGTTTGGATAAATTTAGTAGTTCATTTCTTGTATTGCTGTATAGTATTTCAATCACTTTCATGACTGTGTCACAATTTGTTTATTCATTCACCTACTGGTGGTCATGTGGGTTGTTTACAATTTTCATCTATTTTATGTATAACTATTATTAACAACCACACACATGTCTTTGTGTACAGTGATATTCTCATTTGCCTTGATTAGATGCTTAAAAATAGAATATTAGGCATTTGGATTACTAACATAAAATTAATGCAATCCATTTCCTATGCAATCATATTTCAGATGGTATAAATTTAGATCTAGACATTATAGATAAAGTTAAAAATACCACTGGAATGTTAGGTAATTATTTATCATTAGTTAGAATGTGTCCTCCTGACCCAAGAAATATATGGCAATAGAGGACACAAAAAATCAAGTCTAGTTAAATATTGATAAGTCTGGTTAACTAAAGACAAGGTAAATGCTGTCATTTTTATAAAGAAAAATGATTATATTCTTGTTTTAAGAAAATTTCTAATAGTTCCTGTGGGTATAGCAAATACATTTCTTAATTAATATTCTGAAAGCGATAATGAGAAGGTCAAAGTTCTGACTACAGCACAAAATACATGAACCTGTGGATAAATCTTGACACAAACACTGAGAGTAATGTTTTAGTTATAAATAAATAAAATAAATTTTAGCATACTTTATATGCAATTTTAACGAACAATACAAATAAACATTAGTTTTTAAATGCCCTGTATAAGCTGAGACTGGTTCTGTATTAGTTGGTTTTATATATTCTTAATAATTATCATAAAATTTAACAACACTAGTCTGATTTTTTCACATATTACCTCAAATTTATCTGTTTCACATGCTTTCATTGTTTCCAAATTTCTTACTTAGACATGCAAACTGAGTTTGCTAATAATTTGACAAATTTAACTGATACTTATTTTTCTGATATCTGTATAGCCAGATGCTGATAAAATAATACTTGTTATGCCTCATAGTGAACATGAGATTTAATATAACTTGAAAATGATTTTCATTTCTATAAAAAAAGAAAAACTTCATCCAAAATATATAAGAACTCTCAAAATTCGACAATAAGAAAACACACAACCCACTTTAAGAAATGGACTATATGACTATACACCTATAGTCATATCATATATGCTGACAACACCAAAGCTTGAGATGATGTGAAGGAACAGAAAATCACATTAACTGTGGGTGAGAATGCAAAATGGTACAGGTGTTTTCGAAGACACACTGACAGATTCTTAAAAAACTAAAGCAATTGTACTCCTGGGTATTTACCCCAAAGATACAGATGTCATGAAAAGAAGGGCCATCTGTACTCCAATGTTTATAGCAGCAATGGCCACGGTCGCCAAACTATGGAAAGAACCAAGATGCCCTTCAATGGACGATAAAGAAGATGTGGTCCATATACACTATGGAGTATTATGCCTCCATCAGAAAGGAAGAATACCCAACTTTTGTAGCAACATGGACAGGACTGGAAGAGATTATGCTGAGTGAAATAAGTCAAGCAGAGAGAGTCAACTATCATATGGTCTCACTTATTTGTGGAGCATAACAAATATCATGGAGGACAAGGGCTGTTAGAGAGGAGAAGGAAGTTGGGGTAAACTGGAAGAGGAGGTGAATCATGAGAGACGATGGACACTGAAAAACAATCTGAGGGGTTTGAAGTGGCGGGGGGATGGGAGGTTGAGGTGGTGGATATTATAGAGGGCACGATTGCATGGAGCACTGGGTGTGGTGAAATAATAATGAATACTGTTTTTTTCTGAAAATAAATAAATTAATTTAATTTAAAAAATAAAAAATAAATAAAACTAAACAGGCTCTTAACGTACAATCCAGTCATTGCACAACTTGTTATTTATCCAGAGGAATTGGAAATTCATTTTCACATCAAAACCTGCACACAGATGTTTACACCAGCTTTATTCATAATTGCCAAAACATGGAAGCAACCAAGATGTCCTTCATAGGAACAGATAAAACATTACATCAGGACTATGTAGTACTATTCAGTACTACAGTACTGAATACAGTACTACAGTACTACCAAAAATAAATGAGCTATTGAGTCATGGAAAGACATCGAAGAAACTAAAATGCATATTACCAAATGAAAGACAATGAAAAGATTATAAACTGCACAGTTTCAAGTATATGATGTTCTCAGAAAGGCAAAACTATGGAACAGTAAGAAGATCAGTGCTTATCAGGGGTTAGCAGGTAGGGAGGAATGAATAAGTAGACCACAGAGTATTTTTAAGGCAGTGAAACAACTCTGTATGATATTATAGTGGTGGATACACATGAATTTGTCAAAACCCACATAATATACAACAACAAGATTCAACCCTAAAGTAAACTATGGACTTTGGATGATAAGGATATGTCAGTGTAGGTTAATCAACTGTAACAAATGTAGCACTCTGGTGAGGGATATTGATAATGCTAGGGAAGCTATATGACTCAAAGATAAGCTGAAAAAAATGATAACATGAAGAAATATATTACTAGGTTAAAGCATTATAACAGACATTATAAAGTAAATGAAATATCAGAGAATGAGAATTGAATTATTGACATGGAAAAAAGTGCTCAAATGATTATACTGAGTGAAAAAAAAAAAGATTAAAACATTTAGGAAGATAATAGTAGATAAAGAAAATAAAGACTTTCCAAAGTGTGAATAGTAAGTGTCCCTGTAACTAAAAATAAGCAGATTGAAAAATACACAAAATATAATTTTAAAAGTTCTAGAAATAGTTTGAAAAGATACATATGTTCCAAGTAAAATGAATATAGAGCAATACAAACTAAGGCCCTGTTTTTTTAATTTTATTAATAAAGTTATTATTTTAGTCATCCAGAAATAAAACATCTATAGTTAATTAAGAAAACTAATTTTCATCAACATTAAAAATCAGAACAAAATGTAGCAATGCTGACAAAATTATCAGGAAATAAAGTTGAGCTGAGAATATTATACACACCAATTTTTGTTTATTTTTAAAGGTGGTGAGCATATATTATAAAACATAAGGATTAAAAATAAAAGCACTGAACACTTGTTATGACAAGCATGGAGTGTTATATGTAAGTGATGAATCACTAACTTCTACTCCTGAAACCAGTATTACACTCTATGTTAACTAACTAGAATTTAAATAAAATTTGGAAAACAAATAAAACACCTGAGCTCTTCTTTAAAAATATTTATCAACGAAATCAGACACACACACACACACAAAAAAATACAAAAATATACAGCATTCAATATTTTCCTAAAAGTGACACAATATCAGACTTCATTTCAACTCCAAACCTCTCCTCAATATATTCCCTCACTGCTGGAGTCCAGTGAGAACCCATCTGAATTTATATTCTGAATATATATATATATATATATATATATATATATATATATACTTATATATATATCATGGTATAGAAGATGAGAGAAAAATGTGATCTACTGAATATTTTCACTTTCAGAAAAGTCTTGTACAAGAAGAAAATCATAAGTGGAGAAGACAACATAGATTGTGTTGATAGCCATTAAGAAAGCATAAACAAAGAAGGTGTCAGGATCAGGATGTTCACATCTAACTTAAAGGGACCAGGCAAGGTCTAGAGGCAGAACTTATTTCAGTAGACCTAGAACAAAAGGTACTACTTTATATGCAGAATATATATGGGGGATGGGAGGAATCAGGAAAGAGAAAGTATTATGAAAATGCAAAAAAATGTATAATGAAGAAAAGCCAGGGATTCTAAGTAAATTAAAAATAGTAAGTCATATAATTGAATTTGAGATGAAAACAAATCAGATGGCACATTTAAAAAATACTGAAATGAGTTCAAAGACTAAAATTCTAAGTGTGATGGAAGATGGAAAGAATTTTACAGGAATAATGCCCTTGTATAATGTGGCTTCTTCAAGAAAAAAAAGTAATTTTATGAGCTTGAAGACCTATTTTCTAAAATATTATCTTGCCTAAGGAATTTATGACTCTGATGTTAGCTAATCACACTGAAGAGCTTTTGATTTAAAAAGGAAAATATTAAGTTTTAGAGTTAAATTAGTAATGATCAAGAGATCTTTTACTGATTTGGAGTTTAAAAATCAAATTTAAGCCTCTGAATAAATCTTGTTTTCTTTATTTGGGGCTAAATAAATTTAGGGATTAATTTCACAAACGTGTAATTTAGTATTCAAAAGTTGTATGAGGCATGAAGTAAATACAACCTGGTTGCTGTTGATGTAATTGAAACTGCTTACTGATAAATATTAGGTATGCTGCAGAGAGGTGTCTACTCTACTGAAGATAACAGCAGGTTGCTTAAATGGAAAATTATGTGATTAAGAATTAAGAACCTTTTTAATTACTCACTAATATTTTTCACCAAGCTGACAACTCATATATTAAGACACTATAATAGTAGCTAATTTTTCCATGAATACACTATTTTTAGGCTTATATTTTTAGGCTTAAATTTTTTTATTTATTATGTATTTATTTATTTGAATAAAGGGGATTAAGAGTACACTTATGCAGATGAACACTAGAAGTGTATGGAATTGCTTAGTCATTATATTGTACACCTGAAACTAATGTAACACTGCATGTTAATTATACTGCAGTAAAAATAATAACTATGTAATAAAACTTTTAAAAATTATTTGGACAATCATACTCTCTTTAAATACTCTGTTCCAATGCTGTTTCAGTATTTCCGATGTTAGGAATCAAATCTTAGCACCACCTAATTTCACTCTTACAGAGGAACATACAAAGTCAGCTGTACTCATAGAGAAATTTGGAGTGATAACTACAAATACAGGTAACAGAACCCATATGAGGGCACAGGGAAAATTCCATGTCCTCAAATTCAAGAATAAGAGTAAGAAAGAGAAAGAGAGAGAGAGTTTGTGTGTGTGTTAGAGAGAGACAGAGACAGAGGTGGGAGGGAGGTTTAAAGAATTAAGCATATGGGATCAGTTCATTCATTTATTCAATAAAGATTTGTCATAAGTATTGTGTCAATAAATACATATCTATGTATATTTTTCTCTCAATGAAACAAAGCTTTTGCTGTTAAAAAAAGTTATTTAAAAAAATGATGACAGGCTAATTAGATTGCTATGATATTAACATATTCACATTTGATTTTTTATCTTTTGGACATACTTCCTTCTGTAATACAGCTTTCTTCTGAGTATTTTATGACTAAAAAAATTAAAATGGTAAGAGTCTCAACCAATAAATATAAGGTTCTTTATACATAATTTTAACTTTTTTATTTAAATTCAATTTAATTAACATATAGTGCAATATTAGTTTCAGAGTTAGAATTTAGTGATTCATCAGTTGCATGTAATACCCAGTGATCATTACTTCAAGTGCCCTCCTTGATGCACATTACATAATTTCCCCATCACCTCACCCACCTCACCTCCAGCATCCCTCAAATTGTTTCTAATACTGAAGAGTCTCTTATTCATCTTACTTTACTTTTCCTTCCCTTCCCATATTTATCTGTTTCATTTTTTACATTCTAAATATGAGTGAAATCATATAGTATTTGTCTCTGACTGGCTTATTTCACTTAGCATAAGTGAAATAGTTCCATCCATGTTGTTGCAAATGGCAAGATTAAATTCTTTTTTTATGGCTGAGTGTGTTTGTGTTTATATCCTGTGTGTGTTTGTGTGCATTCATCTCTTCTTTATCGATTCAATGTTGATGGACATTTGGGCTCTTCCCATATTTTGGCTATTGCTAGTATATTGGGAACATTGCTGCTATAAACGTTGGGGTGCAAGTACCCCATCAAATCACTATGTATCCTTTGGAGAAGTACCTCTTAGTACAATTGCTGGGCCATATGGTAGCTCTATTTTTAACTTTTTGAGGAACTTCCATACTGTTTTCCATTGTGGCTACACCAGTTTGCATTTCCACCAACAGTGTAAGAGGGCTCCCCTTTCTCTGCATCCTAGTCAAAATCTGTTATTTCCTGAGTTGTTCATTTTAGGCATTCTGACTGGTGTGAGGTGGTATCTCATTTTGGTTTTGATTTTTATTTTCCTGTTGCCAAGTAATGCTGAACATTTTTTTCATGTGTCTGTTGGTCATTTGTATATTGTCTTTGGAGAAATGTTTTGTTCATGTCTTCTGCCTATTTCTTGACTAGACTTTTAGTTTTTGGGTGTTGAGTTTGATAAATTCTTTATAGATTTTGAACACTAGCCCTTTATCTGATAAGACATTTGGAAATATCTTCTCCCATTCCAAAGGTTGCCTTTTAGATTTGTTGACTGTTTCCTTTGCTGTGCAAAAGCTTTTTATCTTGATGAAGCCCTAATAGTTCATTTTTGCTTTTCTTTCTCTTGCCTTTGCAGATGTGTCTAGCCAGAAATTGTTGCAGCTGAGGACAAAGAGGTTGTGCCTATTTTCTTCAGGATTCCTATCTCACATTTAGATCTTTCATCCATCTTGAGTTTATTTTTATGTATGGTGTAAGAAAGTGGTCCAATTTCATTTTTCACCATTTATTGAATAGACTTTTTCTCTTTGAATATTCTTTTCTGTTTTGTCAAAGATTAGTTGATCATAGAGTTGAGGGTACCTTTCTGTCTTCTCTATTCTGTTCCCTTGATCTATCTGTTTTTGTGCCAGTACCATACTGTCTTGATGATTACAACTTTGTAATACAGCTTGAAATCTGGAATTATGATGTCTCCAGCTTTGGTTTTCATTTTGGCCATTTGGTGTCTTTTCTTGTTCCATGTAAGTTTTAGGATTGTTTCTTCCAGCTCTACGAAAAAGACCGTTTTGGTAGGGATTGTATTGAATGTGTAGATTGCTTTGGGTAGCATAGACATTTTAACAATATTTGTTTGTCCAACTGTGAGCATGGAATATTTTTTCATTTATTTGTGTCTTCCTCAATTTCTTTCATAAGTGTTCTATAGTTTTCAGAGTATATCCTTTACTTCTTTGGTTCGATTTATTCCCAGGTATCTTATAGTTTTTGTACAATTGCAAATGGAATCAATTCCTTGACTTCTCTTTCTTCTGCCTCATTGTTGGGGTATAGAAATGCAACTGACCTCTGTGCATTGCTTTTATATTCTATGTCTTTGCTGAATTCCCAAAGGAGTTCTAGAAATTTTTGTGTGGAGTCTTTTGGGTTTTCTGCACAGACTATCATGCTGTCTGTGAAAAGTGAGAGTTTGACTTCTTTGCTGATTTGGATATCTTTCATTTCTTTTGTTGTCTCATTGCTCAGGCTAGGACTTTCAGGGCTATTTTGAACAACAGTGGTGAGAGTGGACATCCCTGCTGTGTTCCTGAACTTATGAGAAAAGCTTTCAGTTTTTCCCCATTGTGGATGATATTTGATGTGGATTTTCCTATATGGCTTTTAGGATATTGAGGTATATTCCTATCTCTACTCTGTGCAGAGTTTTAATCAAGAAAGGATGCTGTATTTTATCAAATGTTTTTTTCTGCATGTATTGAGAGGATCATATGGCTCTTGTCCTTTCTTTTTTTTAATGTAGTGTATCACACTGATTGATTTGCAGATGTTTAACCACCCTTGCAGTACAGGAATAAATCCCACTTGGTCATGGTGAATAATCCTTTTTGTGTACTGTTGGATCCTTTTAGGCAGTATCTTGGTGAGAATTTGTGCATCTGTATTCATCAGGGATATTGGTTTATAATTCTCTTTGATGGGGTGTTTATCTGTTTTGGGGATCAAGGTAATACTGGACTCATAGAATAAGTTTGGAAGTTTTCCTTCCTTTTCCATTTTTTTGAAAGTTTTAGGGGCACCTAGGTGGCTCAGTGGGTTAAGCCTCTGCCTTTGCCTCAGGTCACGATTCCCGGGTCCTGGGATCGAGCCCCACGTTGGGCTCTCTTCTCAGTGGGGAGCCTGCTTCCCCTTCTCTCTCTCCGCTTGCCTCTCTGCCTACTTGTCATCTCTGTCAAATAAATAAATAACATCTTTTTTTAAAAAAAGAAAGTTTCAGAAGAATATGTATTATGTTTTTGCTTCCAGAATTTTGACTGTACTCAAAGCAACAATACATTGAAAACTTGGATTCATTTTTAATAAGGTCACCAAAAAAAATCAATTATATTATTATACCTTAGTTTGATGATTCACACAAAACACTTTATTATTTCTCTTCACATTGGATTTTTCACTTTATTTTAAATTTTGTGAATTTTGTGTAAATTTTGTTAATTAAATAATATATGCATATATTAAAAATTAAATAGCACAAAAGAATGTATAATAAAAAGATATTCCTCACCCCAACTCTGTTTCCTAGGATCATGACACCTAGTTACCAGTTTCTATTTTGTTTGTTTGATTACAAGATGTAACTAGCAATTGAAACACACTCCACTCTACCATTTTTTTCAGTACATGATGGAAATATTTCCATATTAGTATTTGCAGGCCTGCTTCATTTTTCAAAAGCTAAATAGCATTGCAGTGTATGGATGTACCATAAATTATATAACCAATTTCCTAGAAGAAAAGATTTCCAAAACATTGCATTATGGTGATATTGTACTTGAACACTGTGCACACCATGGGATACTCATGATCCTATTAATAATATCCTCCTTTTTTTGTAAAATATATATTTCAAATTACTTTCATTTTTCAGTAAAATAAATGATATAATCCTTGGTCATAATTATAGATTCTCCCTGACCTAAGTGAGTAGTTCAGTTAGGATCACAAATCTGCAGCAAAGTCTGGAGATATCTCTAATCTGGTGATCTTAAAAAATGTATTTGTGGCATTTTAGGGAAATGCTGAGTTGAGCAAAATAACATATTTCAATGCCTTTCCTTACTGTTGTTTCTCTTCTAAAGAAAACCAGAAAATAATCAAATGATAATTTTTTCAGTCCCCTTAAGACTGTTATACAACCGGTACCATTCTAGATGCACTGGAAAGAAGCTAATTCATTAATGTAATGCTCTACATGAAGGCTTAATTCTTACCAAGAAGCTTGCTAGAAAAATAATACTACTTAGGAGTGGCTGTTGTGTACATTGTAAATACTGTAGGGGAGGAAATAAATATTGAGCTTTCTTCTTCTAGGTTTCTTTTTCTGAGTGTAAGCAATTTCCATAAAAGTAATATAGAAAAGGAACCTGAGGAGAGAGAGAAAGCAAATCACCCAAATTTACCTAATATTATCCCTAATCTCCCAATCCTCCTCGATGTCTATTTTTAGCTACACTTTACTTATGAAAAATTTGGATTCAGAGATACCATTTTCTCCAAGACCACATTTAGTGCCAAAGAAAAGATTCAAATTCACATCTGCCTGTCTCTGATATTCAGGAAGAGCTTTAAGGTCTCCTATAAAGATAAAAAAGAAAGCACAGTGTCACACAGCTAAACTCAAATGGCAACGTTCCTCATTGCCAAGGTTTACACTTCACTTTTCTTCTATAAGCTTATAAATTCAAATTTTATCAGAAAAATAATAAATCATGAAGTACATCTCTTTGATGGAATCCAACTACTATCAGATTCAACAGATCATAATGTGTCACAATTAGATATAAAATAGTATAATTTGAATTAATAAAAATAATAACTACTGTTCTTTGGTAAAAATTCTCTCATTTATCTACCTTGATTAGTGTGTGCATTCTCTGGAGTGCTCTGTTACTTATGTGTCATCTTTTATCTTTCTTTCAAGTCTTCTCTGTTCTTAAACTTCCTATTATTATTTTATCTAACAAAATGTAGGTTAAATCTATCAAAGTGTGCCCATTTACATTCATAAAGTAGGGTTTTGGGTCTAAAAAAATGTTCTCTCCAAAATTTCAACTTGAGACTACAGTGAAATCCAGGAATGTATCATATGCTCAAGTTTTCAGTATCATGAATTTAATTATTTTAGTAAGTTTATTGTCTTCTAATATGCCTTATTTAGACCTTCTTTAATTTTTTGTTTTTATCAAACCCTTTACCCAACTGGAGAATTCAAGTCAATTTAACACACAATTTGTCCTCTCTTTTCTTTACAGAAACTGTCAAAGGAATCGGATCACAATGAGCCAGCTTGACTTTGAGCTAACAAATCTACTTTACCTTTTACTTTTAAACATTATAATGTATTTTGCATAGATTAAATTTTTTGCATGGTATTTCATTTTGCTTCATTAAAATAACTATATAAGAAATGAAAAATCCAGAGATTTGTAATATGTGCCTACATGGAGTTATACAAAGGAATGTGCATTTATGAATTGCCTATAATTAGTGAAAGTAGGCATATTTTGTTTTTCACTATCCAAGATTATCCAGAGTTTCAAACTATTTAGTAAAAGCTTTGAAATAGAATTCAAATAATTTCTCTTTTAAAATTAAATCTCTATAAAATTAAATCACTAATGAAAGAGAGCAGATGGATATTTGCATATAATTTTAATAAAAATGGATTCAAAATTTCTATGACAATAGATTGAGTTCAAAATTAAAAAAGACAGGGGTGCCTGGGTGGCTCAATCAGTTGAGTGTCTAACTCTCGATTTTGATTCAAGGATGTGAGATCCAGCCCTGCATAGGGCTCCATGCCACCCTGGGTGTGGAGCCTGCTTCGGATTTCCTCTCTTCCTCTCCCTTTGCCCCACCCCCAAAGACCCCTGCTCATGCTTGCCCTCTCTCTCTCTCTAAAACACTAAAAATTAAAATTAAAAAATGCACATGATTTAACATAATACGTGGCATATATGGTATTTACTATTAAATTCCTCAAATTCCAGTATATTCTACCTCACAGAAGCATAAAAATCTTGCTCAAAAATCAGCATTCCATAAAATAAGCTAATGTTAATATTGTAATCCATGTAATTTTTAAATGAACCAGAATAATATTTAAATTGGAAAAAAGTTTATAGTCACTGTTTAAATTTGTGAATTTTGGGGCACCTGGTGGCTCTTTCCATTAAGCATCTGCCTTCAGCTCAGGTCATGATTCTAGGGTCCTGGAATTGAGTCCTACATTGGGCTCCCAGCTCAGTGGGGAGTCTGCTTCTCCCACTGCCCCTCATCCCACTCAGTGCTCTCTCTCTCTCAAAACAATAAATAAAACCCTTAAAAAATAAATTGTGAACTGTCCAAAAAGATAATTATTTATAAAACCCAATTAAGTTTTATTTATATTTTAAAATTCAAATGATTGAGTGATAACAGGAACCCCCCAAAATTTATAATAAAATTGAAAAGTCAAATGAGCACAAAATATACAGCAGCCATAGAGTAAAAAAATACAAATAAACAAGTAAATAAAACAATGAATTTCCTTAACTCTATTCAAAGAGGATCTCAATGTGACATGTCCAAAAACTGTAAGATATTATTTGTTAGAAACTAAGAGATACAGTAAAGAAATAAAGAAAGGAAAATGTATACCCTGAAATCCTTAATAATATTTGACAAGGGAGCCAAGACTACTCAATGAGAAAAGGACAATCTGCAATAAATGGTGATAGGAAAACTGGGCAACCATGAAATGGATTAAAGGCTTAAACTAAAACCTGAAACCACAAAAGCCCTATAAGAAAACAGGAACAAAGCCACAAGAAAGAAGGAGGTTTAACACTGTCATTTGTGACAACATGGGTGGATCATGAGGCCATTATGCTAAATGAAAGACAGATATTGCATATCACCTCTATGTGGAATCTAAAAAAGCCAAAGTCATATAAACAGAGATAAGAATGGTTGTTACCAGTTGTTGGCAGGTAGGAGGAATGGGGAGACACTGGTTAAAGAATACAAACTTCCAGGTAGAAAGTGAGGAAGCTCTGGCAATCTAATGAACAGCATTATGATGATAGCTGATAAAACTATCTTATACACTTGAAAGTTGCTAAGAGAGTATAACTTAAATGTTCTCATCACAGAAAAAAAGGAGATAGTAATCATGGTATGCGAGGGAGGTGTTAGGGAACTCTAGGGCATGAACCGTATCCAACATGTAAGTGTATCAAATCAACACAGTATACACCTTAAACTTACACAATGTAATATGTCAATTATATCTCAATGAAGATGAAAAAAAAAGAAGGAATATCATCATATTGGATGGAGATATTCATCTCGATGAAGATGGAAAAAAAGAAGAAATATCATCATAAAGGAATTAAGCATCCAAAATAAAGAAATATCATCATAAAGGAATTAAGGATCCAAAATAAAGAAAAGAAATAAAAGCTCCAATACAACTAACAATAAGAACAAATAAATGCCAGGCTAATCTCATAAAAATAATTTGCAATTCCCCTTTGTTCTCAGAAACAGTTAAAAGGTCATTAGAATTATCTGTTACCTAAAGGAGCTGTACTATTATCCAAAACTGCTTATTCAAGTCCTGTATTCCTTAAGTAAGGAGTGTAGTTTTGACAACTTTATTTATTCTATGGCAATTTTCTGCTTAGATTTCTACCCTGATAGAATCATTTCTTGTTATGTATGTTTATTCTAGAAAAATCACACATGATATCCATATTATCAAAATTATGTGCAAAGGATTCAAGATTCTTTGAGATAACTCTTTGATAATTTCTCCATTATCTTTTTGTTTGTGAATTTGTTCTTTCTCTACTTTTTTCTTTGATTTAGAAGGTTGATCTATTTTTCAGTTACCATGAAAATCTTAAAAGGCTTACAATTTTTTTTTCTATTTTCAAATTCATTGATTTAAATCATTATGAAATAATAATACAACAATAGTCAAAATTCACTGGGTGCTGACTGTCAGTCAAATACATTCCTATTATTCTGCTACATAGGTATTCCTAAATCAGTTTCATGGTAAGCACAGGTAAGATTAGGAAACTTTAAAATATGCTACGATACATGGTTAAAATATAATATAGGTAGTATTTGAACATCTTCAACTTTCAAATATTGAATGCCTTTTGATTCAAAATCTACCTATTCTATGCAACTTTACCATCCAACTCTTTAAGATACTTTTGTTTGACTACAAAGCAATCAAACCTAAAGTTAACTAAATACATTAAAACAAATGAAAAAGTCAGCAGTTAATTTGTTAATCTTTGATTTCGGATATCTTCATCAATAGACCTGATTAGCTATACAATAATTTATTTAATAATTCACCCACCTCTCTGCCAAAGTGAATCAGCAAACAAATGTAGAATTTATTTCATATAGACTTATTCTCTTAGAGATTATTTTGTTAATTTATTATCTTACAAATTCTTCAACTATACTTTCCAGAAAGAAGAATTAGTATCCTTATCACATAAATGTGGGCTTTGAAGATCATAAAGGTTATGACTTTCTTAAAACTGAACTTAAGAATCCCAATTCAGAGTACAGTCCTTATTCCACTCAAGTATATTTCCCCAGGGCTGGTCAGAAAATGAAAAAGAATAAAGGTTAGCAATATAGCAACTGTCAATACTTTCTTACTTTTTCAACCAATATTTTAAGACAGAGAGATTGGGGGGTGAGTGGGGAGGGGGAAGAGAAAGAGAAGAGATTTCTATACCCTTTTTATTTAAAAGTTTTTGGTTAGACTTAAATTTTCACCTTCATTTACTTTATTTATTAAGTGTATGAAATATTAATGTAGACTTAAAAGTCCCAACTGGGTTTTTTTAAGTATACTTAGTGAAGTGTCATCCCCAGTGCATTTTCTTCCTGTTTCCATCCTTACATCTTTGTGCTATTCTCCCACCCATATCCTGTAGATAATCATTTCCACTTGTTTCTGGCTTAAATTTCTTTTTTTTTTTTAATTTTGTGCAACGGGGTACATATGTTCGTTCTTTCTTTCTTCATGAAAAGGAATGTATAATAAATAATCTTTTGCACTTTGCTTTTATCACTTAGCAATGTATACTCTAAAAATCATTCTACAACATTTGATACATTTTTCCCAATGTAGTCAGTTTG
The DNA here is from genome assembly GCF_022355385.1 of Mustela nigripes. Lineage (NCBI taxonomy): Eukaryota > Metazoa > Chordata > Mammalia > Carnivora > Mustelidae > Mustela > Mustela nigripes. The sequence continues at coordinate 128,428,190 of NC_081558.1, read as the reverse complement.
GTGGGTAATTTCAACCATTCCCCTTCGTTTAGACATATAGGTGGTTTCTAATTTTTGCAATTATAAGCAGTGCTGCAATAAATACATGTGTCAATATGTTTTTGTTTTGTTCAGGTTTACTCCAAGAAGTGGGATTACTAGGTTGTTTGGGAGCTTTGTTACATATTTTAAATTCTCTTTCAAATGAATGGTACCAGTATGCATTCCCACCACACTAGTGTATAAATGTCTGTTGCCTCACACATACACTGAGAGAATGTGTTCTCATACTTTCAATTCTCATCTATCTGACATTTCATTAATCTGGTAAGAAATGTATCTCCTTAGTTTTAGGATTCTGTGGTTTCCATATCTCTGCGGAGAGTATCTGTTAATGCATACTGTCTGCTTTTTCCTTTAGAGACTTTAAAAATACTAATTCATTGTTTTATATTCTCTGTCTGATAGCTTCAGCTCTGGGTGATCTAGAAGTCTGGTCCTGTTTATTTCCATTTCTTTCTTTCTTTCTTTCTTTCTTTCTTTCTTTCTTTCTTTTTTATTTTTTTTTTTTTGATTGAAAGCTGGACATTGTTTGTTGAATAGTGAATATTCATGTTAAAAAAAAATCTATATCCGGGCGCCTGGGTGGCTCAGTGGGTTAAGCCACTGCCTTCGGCTCAGGTCATGATCTCGGGGTCCTGGTATCGAGTCCCGCATCGGGCTCTCTGCTCAGCAGGGAGCCTGTTTCCTCCTCTCTCTCTCTCTGCCTGCCTCTCTGACTACTTGTAATTTCTCTCTGTCAAATAAATAAATAAATAAAATCTTAAAAAAAAAATCTATATCCATGCCTAAATCTATCTGTGTCAGGAAATATGCATTCTTCTGCTGCTAGGATTTTGTTGAGTATTTGGTTAGAATTAAGTTAATCATTTGAGATTCAAGCTGTTTTCAGATTTTGTTCTTGCTAAGGTTATCCTTAGTGCACAAGTGACTCCAAATTTTTCCAGCATCATTTTGTGCCTATGAAAAGGATTAGGTTACTGGAGGAATTTTCGTAATGTTCCTGTTTTGTCCCCATATTTAGACTTTCCCCTACTAGCTAAAACCTCAGAGAGTGCCTCTTTCCAAACTCGTGCTCCACTCGCTGTGGTAGACTGCTATTTATTGGTACTCAAAGCTTGCTAAGGTGGTATGGAGAGTGGTAAGGTGAAGGGGCATGTATAAACTTCATTTTAGTATTAAACTTTGGTCCTTATTCCCTCAATTTTTATTTAATTTAATAGGTGAATTAAGCCTACCCACATGTATTGATATATATTATTTATATATTGATATATATAGTATATTGATATATATATAATATATATCATATGTTGATATATTTTATATTATATTTGGTCTTAATTCTGCTAAACCATCTTATAATTATTATATTTCTTGTGTAAAATGTATTTGTTTTATTTTTTTTATCTGTGTTTGTCAAGTGAGGTTGTTTATAATTTTCTCTCAATGATTTCCTTTGGATTTCTATCTTTTAAATTGTAGTAAACTTATTTTCTTAGTTAAATCTTACTTTTTAACTTGTTCTATCTTAAACTGAATAATTTGTACCTTGTCCTTTCCAAATTCAAAACAGCTATTAATTACCCATATTTGAAAATGAAAATCAGAATTCTCAGAAATTTCCAAATCATGAATTATTCTTTATTTTCATCACACTTTATTTACATTTATCATAATTAAAAATATTGTTTAGTAGGATTTATATGGAACTGAGTACTAGGAAATTATTAGACACTGATAAATGATGGATTAATATTGATATTGAAACAATATCACATTGGATATCTTAGCAAGCTTAGCAGGACTGCCTTAAGGACAATTTTGCATCCAAAAGTTGTTATTTTTGAAATAACACTCATAGGATTTGTATAAAGTATACATTATTTGCACATTTATTTATTTATTTATTCAAAGATTTTATGCATTGGAAAAGGAAAGAGTTCAGAGAGAGAGAGACAGCATGAACAGGGGGAGGGGCAGAGGGAGAAGCAGACTTCCTACAGAGCAGAGAGCCAACATAGGGCTCAATCCCAAGATGCTAGGATTATGAACTGAGCAAAGGCAGATGCTTAAGCGACTGACTCACCCATGTGCCCCTATCTGCACATTTATTAATATTCATCTTATTTGCAGGAATGACTGACCATTAGCAATGAACAGGGTCACAAAAAATTGTAACCATTACAAGCAATTTCTTGGATGTAACTGGTTACTATCAAAATATTTTTAGGGTACGTGGGTGGCTCTGTTGGTTAAGCATCTGACTCTTAATTTGGCTCAGATTGTGATCTCAGGGTTCTGAGATGAAGCCCTGTGTTGGGCTCTACACTGGGCATAGAGCCTACTTAAGATTCTCTCTCTCCTTTTCCCTCTGTCCCTCCCTACACCCTTCTCAAAAGTAAGTTAATTAATTAATTAACTAAAATATTTTTAAATGTAAAATACAGATTTTTTTACTTCTATTTTCTAAGTTGGTATTTTCTTTCTGATTCATAATGAACATAATTATATAGTATATTTTGGACAAATGTCTGCAGAAAGAAATACTAGAGCAGCTTAACGACAGGAAATAAACTGTCCTGACAAAACACATCCTGCTTACAAGCAGTCTTCTGAAGTCTTCTGAAGACTTCTGATCCTTCACTTACTATGAATTCCAGGGATTTATTATAAAATAGTTAAATTAAGCTGTCTGAGATCATTTTCGAACAGAGTAGGTTAGTGAATAAATTTATTATTAAATTAAATTAATTACATAATTGTTTTTGAGGTAAATATAACTTGGTGACTCCTACTTATTATTTAAAAAATCCCACTTTTAATTTAATGGTATTTTAGGTAAATTGTTTTATTTCTATAGTATAGATGTTATTATTTTGATGAAATTTTATATCATAATTTATCCATAATGAACCTCAGCTTAAATCTTACACCTTATACAAAAGTTAACTCAATATGGAAAAAAATGTTTGAGTACTAAATATAAAAGTATAAAGCATTTAGAAGTAAAAATTGAAGAAAATCTTTCAGACCTAGGGTTTGGTAAAGAGTTCTTAGGTATAAGGCCAAGAGCACAATTTATACAAGAAAAAAATGGATAAATTGGACTTCATTAAAATTAAAAATCTTTTCTCTGCCAAAGACTTTGTTAAGAAAATGGAAAGATGAGCTATAGACTGCAAAATATTTAAAAACCATGTATCTGACATAGTTATTTATATCCAGAAAAAAATCATTGAAAAGAATATACAGATGGCAAATATGCATAGAAAAAGATGCCCAGCATCACTAGCCATAAGAGAAGCATACAGTAAGGCCATGATGGACCATCTCTACACACCTGTTGGAATAAACAAAATTTTTAAAGTAATGATAACACAAAATGCTGGCAAGGATGCAGCAAAACGGACTCTCTCATACTTTGCTTCTGGGAATATAAAATGAAACAGATACTCTGGGAAACAGTTTGGCAGTTTCTTATAGACCTGAATATGTAACCATCACATAGCCTGGGCATCACACTTCTGGGCTTTAATACCACAGAAATGAAAGCTTACATGATCTGGCTACTTGCTACTATGTTAACAGAATAATTTTTCTTTTTCTACAGGGGAGAGAACTTTTTATTTTCAAACACATGTTTTTTAAGAAACTTAGTACCCACATTATAGTTATTTCTATTTGTTTGCTCTCATCCTATTTTGGAATGTGTTGTATTTTTCAAAGGTTTTGACCAAATTTGGGCCAAAAAGGAAAAGGTATGAATAGAAAAATAGTTTCTAAAATACAGGTCAAAAATTTAAATTATTATATAAACAAGGGAGAAGAATATATTCACCTAAACATCTATATATTTAATTGTGGTGGAACATATATATAGAGAGAATAATTATGGAGCTTATAATGTCTGTATTATGCAATTATAACTGATGTATATTGACAGATTCATGACAAGAATTATAGAAATGAAAAAATAATGACACCAAAAACCTAAATGCCTGTTGGATCTTGCTGTTTACAAACCTCTGTTAGGTATTATGGGGAGGGAGAGACAAAAGTAGTAAGAAAATGGTTGCTATTATTTAGGAGCTTTGTGGTTAATTGTACAAACAAATGTAACACAACAACAAAAAAAGAAAGAACAAATTGTTAAAGATATAATTAAATGTTAATCTTTGAGTACAATTTTGTAAATTGCATTACTGACCCTGACTGCTTGCCAAGCATTGGTATAACAATAGAACTATGAGCTGAGTTCACTTTTTACAATGTCATAAGCCCAGAGAGTTCATAATAGAGAAACAAGCTTTTCTGGTATCTTGTCAATAAGGTATGGAAACAGAGAGTGAGTCAGGAAAGGATGAGGTTAGAGAACTTTACCATCATGCATGCTAGAACATGAGTTCCGCCAAGGGGAGAACTGTGTCTTATTTGTCTTTAGGAAATGAAAATAAAGTAGGAGAGATAAATATTTACAGAAATTACTAGTTCTCAGGTATAATAGAAAATTTAAATAAAATGTGATTTTTGAAAGAATTAGATTCATTGCAACTGCAGAAAAGTCTTCACATTTGAACTAGCTTTGAAAATTAACAAAAGAATAGATGAGAGAATATTTCCTTGAGATAAAGAGACACCATAATAAACGGCACCAAGTCAGATAAACCTAGGAGCACATTTGGAGGCCCAGGACAGTGTGTGATGCTGTGAGAACTGCAGTTGGAAACAGAGGTTAAGTTGCACAATGACTATAAGATAGTAGAGGACTGTATGTAGTACAGATTCTAAAACAGAAGAGTGATAAGATTAAATCTGTATTTTAGGGGGGAAAATTGGTATTAGAATAAAGGTGTGAAACAAAAGATAATAAATTCAAGGAGTCAAATTAAGTAATTATAGCAGTAGGCCAGACTGTACGAAGTAAGAGCAAATTAGAAAAGCAGGGAAATATATGGGAAAGATACTAAAACTTATGTAACAATTTTACATATGGGATGGAGTGCAATATAGAGGACAAGTCTAAATATATGACTGTACACTTTGGAAGTAGCATCTGTAGCTATAAACCAGATGAATTCTGAAAGAATATAATAAACATATATAAGGCTATAAACTCACAGCACTAGCTACTGGGAAAAGAAACACCAGAAGGGGCGGGAAAGGATGTACTAGGAGGGAAGAGGATCATAGTGAGAGTCAACAAATATTTGATAAGCTTACCTGGCCTTATTCATCATACTTTTCACTGAAAACACCCATGAATGCTTTATTTTCTCTTGCCCTCAAGGAGCTCCTGCTTTTGTTTTTAAAATTACATTAAAATTAAAATAAACATAATGTATGTTAAAAGAGAAAAATCAATAAAGTTTCCACAGAACAAAGAAGCTGTTTATACCTGTAATGAGAGGTAGAGAAGCTAAACAATTATAGAAGGGAGTTGATATTTAAATAAATCTGCATGAAAGTTTACAAGTTTTATTACACTTAGACTTTGTGATCATTAAACCATCATTTATATAAATTCTAATGATACAAATTTATAGAGTTCCAGATAATGCAGTGACAACACATACATTTGTACATGAAAAGTACTAGTTTGGCTTATATTCTATGTAAATTAAAAATAATTAAAAGAAAAAACTATATACCTTATAGAAGCAATTATATCTTGGGAATTTATAGACCAGATTCTTTTTCCTCTTATTTATACACACTCATTAAAGCATTAGTGTATTAACTGTGGCATGTAGATGAACTTGAATGAAAACTAATGAACCAAACAAGAACCACAGGCCCAAATGAGATAAAATATTTCTTGCTTCTGTCTTGCTGACAAGCAAAAGCAAATCGCTTAATGCCTTGGAAATCCCTCTTCATCCAAAAATCAATTTGCCATAGCTTCTGATAACAGATTTTTATGCAATCAAACTAAAATGATTAAATTCATTTCATAAGATAATTTCTTGACTTTCATATGCAGCGTAATATTCAACTTCAAATGCATGGAAAAATAAGTATCTGAGATACCTGAATTCTAAAAGCCACCTTTATGAATTCCATTGAGCAAAGAAAATTATTTTCCTTCTCATTAAATCTCATTCTAATTTTAATTTCTTTGACTTGTCACAAAAAATATAAGTATCTGAGAAGTAGCCTTAAACAAAATATGCAGTAGTGCTATATTCAGCCCTCAGAAAGTAGGCTTTGATCCTGCTCTGGGTATCAGGAATGCATAAAAATGATGCCAGATCATGTGCTTAGTTCTAGGCAGCAGAAAGTTGCATGACATAAATAAGCAATTAACTAACTCACCTCCAAGCCCTGATATTTTGTCTCAAGTATCTACATCTTTTTTTAAAAGATTTTATTTATTTATTTGAGAGAGAATGAGAAAGAGGGAGCATGAGAGGGGAGAGGTCAGAGGAGAAGCAGACTCTTGGCTGAGCATGGAGCCTGATATAGGAATCCATTCCAGAAATCCAGGATCATGACCTCAGCTGAAGGCAATTGCTTAACCAACTGAACTACCCAGGCACCCCTCTACATCCTTTAATATGAAAAACAAAAACATAAAAAAACAAACAGTGTGAGTGATAACATGTGGAGTCTGTTTAAGCTCAGGATTGCTGTGTTCCCCATTCTAAAACAGTGACATTAGAGTGACCAAAGGGAATCCTAAGGAAGCACAGTCTCCAGTCCTGCTTACTCCTACCTTTAGCCATACCAACCTTAGAGTATGGTTTAAGGTGTAGATAAATAATCATATATACTTAGATTTGGGAGCATGTCCACATCATGAAGTCCTATCCTTCCTCCCAAAACTCAAGAAATGCCTTTAAAGAATACTTGGATGCCTCCATCAGTTGGGATCTAATCTTTAGCACATTGTGAATAAAACATTTGCTCCCATATTTAACACTGTTCTGGCCCTGGGAATCCATCTCCACATCCCCTGGATTATCTTCTCAAAGAAAGCATTGCCTGCATCCGATGCTGGATTTGAGTATCTAAATAGTACAAAAGGTAAATTTACTACACAAATCCTACCTCTCAGGATGAATACAGCAGGATCCTGCAGAAAAAAAATTGTATTGTTGCTAGCAGCACAATATGTCATTTCTGCTTTTTTTTTTCCCTGTATCATCGAAGTTGTTGTGGCTCATCTTTGATAATCTGACAAAATTGAGTCATGTATTTTTTTCTTTTTTAATGCTATGAAGGTTTTTTTCTTTTTTTAAGTGGGGGGATTCAAGCCAGACGTGTAGATATTATTTGTGAACTTGCTCCCTTAATTTGTGACTCCTAACAGGAATAGGGTATGGGCCTCCACTGTCACAATTACCAGTACTCTTATGGAGCCAAATCAAGGATCATTTCTCAGCTTCCACTTACATAGTAAGTCAGCCATGTCTGACATGACTAATCATTCATTCTTTCTTTGTTCAAATATTGTCCTTGCTGGACATCAGGACTGCTTTCTCTCAGTGTTCCAACTCTGGCCTCAGTTTGTTTTGTGAGATTAAGAGTCACTTATGGTTTGTCTCCCTCCCAATTCCATCTTGTTTCATTGATTCTTCTTCTACCCACTTAAGCCCCCATGTTGCATCACCACTTCCTCATATCAGGGAGATCATATGATAGTTGCCTTTCTCTGCTTGACTTATTTCGCTAAGCATG